>NW_007726241.1:458479-610504 GCF_000696425.1 Galeopterus variegatus
GGAACTCAAACAATTTAACAAGAACAAAACAAGCAACTTGATTAAAAAATGGGCAAAAGAGAATTAGGTAGGCATTTCTCTAAGGAAGATATACAAATGGCCAACAAACATATGAAAAAATGCTGAACATCACTCAGCATCCAGGAAATGCAAATCAAAACTACACTGAGATACCATCTCACCCCAGTTAGGATGGCTAAAATCCAAAAAGACTCTGAACGATAAATGCTGGCGAGGTTGCGGAGAAAAAGGAACTCTCATACACTGTTGGTGGGACTGCAAAATGGTGCAGCCTCTATGGAAAATGGTATGGAGGTTCCTCAAACAACTGCAGATAGATCTACCATATGACCCAGCTATCCCACTGCTAGGAATGGAAATCATCAAGTCGAAGGTATATCTGTTCCCCAATGTTCATTGCAGCACTCTTTACAATAGCCAAGAATTGGAACCAGCCCAAATGTCCATCATCGGATGAGTGGATATGGAAAATGTGCTATATCTACACAATGGAATACTACTCAGCTATAAAAAAGAAAACAATAGTGCCATTTGCAACGACATGAATAGACCTAGAGAGAATTATATTAAGTGAAACAAGTCATTGGTGGGAGCTAAAAATAAATAAATACATACACAAACAACCTGGTGGGGGGGGGGGGAAGAAGACACAACAATACAATTCCTTGAAGTTGATATGACAAGTGAACAGATATGAGGTTGTTGGGAGGGAGGGGAGAAGGGAGGGAGGTTTCAGTAATGGACCACAATCATCAACCACATTGTATATTGACGAAATAAAATTAAAAATTTTTTAAAAATAAAAAAATAAAAGTTATATGAACTATTGCATATGTTGTTATAAATAAATAAATAAGTAAACAAACAAACAAACAAACAAATAAAAAGCATTTCTTTTAACCACATTGCTTAAAATGTCACTTATCTTAATAGGAGCAGATTAAGTGCATTTTTTTCTGCAAAAGTATCTGCTGAGTGGCATACTACTAATCACAGTTATCATCATAGAAAATGTCAACTTTTTCTTTTACTTCTTATCGTGCAATAGTTGTGAGACAAGTACAAAGAGCCCTTGAATACTCTCCACACAGATCTCCAAATGCTGTCATTTTACACGTTGGTTTAATCAGATTCTGCAAATATGTGCATAATTTTTATGAACTGTCTGAGAGTAAGTTGCAGACATAATGCTTCTTTTTATCTAGATAGTTCAGTGTATGCTTCCTATGAACTAGGACATTCTCTTACAAAATCACAGTGCCATGATCAAAACCAGGAACTTTATCACTGAGAACGCTGTTACCTACTTTACAAGCTTTACTCAAATTTCATCAATTTTTTCAGTAACGTCCCTGTTAGCAAAAAAAGTGAAAATAAAATTTTATCTGGAGTCTAACCCAGAATCACATGCTGCATGTAATTGACACACGTCTTTTGTCTCCTTTAATCTGGGACAGTTCCTTTTTCTTCTCCTGTCTCTCATGACCTCAATATTTTTGAAAAGCTCAAGCAATTTGAGTTGGTTTACTCATGCTTAGAATCAGGGTGTGCGTTTTTTGCAGACATCCCACAGAAATGGTTCTGAGACTTTCACAATGCATCTTGTCAAGAGGTACATGATGTCATTTTGTTCCATTACTGGTGACATCAGCTTTGATCATGGGTTAAGGTGGTGTCTGCTGTTTCTCTGTTGTAAAATTACTATTCAGGTTCCGCTTCGTGTTTAAGAGCATTTTGGAGGAAGATACTTTGTGACTATACTGATATTCTGTTCCTCATGAAATATTCACCCACAGTTTTTTGGCTTTTTTTTTTTTTTTTTTTTTTCTTTGAATCAATTATTACTGTGATGATTGAAAAATGGTGGGTCAATTGTTCTTGAGAACTTATATTTTTGTAAAATAAAAATGTGTAAGTGAGCTTCAACTTGGATGACTTTTTAATTATTTTACATGGAATAATCAGTGAACCATTTTTTTTATTAGAAAGTAATTTACTCTAAAGAATATATCTCTCCCTGTACATATATCCTTTAATGATTCACAAAATGTTGGTATTCCAACATTTCATCCTTGAAATAATGTCTAAGGAATACCATAAAGTGATGCCTGTTAGACATCTGTCCTATCCATCTGCAGTGCAAACCTCCCACATGGCATAATTTATTCTAATGAATACTCCAAAACTTTACAATATTTTCTAGTAGTATTTCAGTAATATTTGCTAGCAAAGGAATGTAATTCAGCTTATTTCAAAATTGTTTTGGTGCAATAATTTAGCTACATTTTTATCATAGAGTGAAAAGCCAATATATACTTTGTATTTAGTTACTAAATAAAAAATTTCAAAAGAGGTTTTTAAATAAGTATCCTTAAGTTTAGAAAATTTTGGAAAATGTAATGAAGTTTCAGTAATTTAAATAACTCTAAATATTTATATAGAGAATTGTCTATATGTTCTGAGCGATTAGTTATTAAATATCTTATTTATTGTTTTGACATTGAAAGTCTCATTAACTGTCTTATTAGTTATTTTAAGATCCTTGTCTTTAGAGTGAAGTTTCTTACTGACATTAGTGCATGTAAATCTAGTTTTCATTTCTAATTTTTGTTATTTGGGTCTTCTCTCTTAGTTAGCCTTGCTAAAGGTTTGTCAATTTTATTTATCTTTTCAAAAACAAACTTTTTTTTCATTGATCTTTTGCATCATTTTTCAATTTTCCATTTTATTTAGTTCTGCTCTGATCTTAATTATTTCTTTCCATCTACTAACTTTGGGTTTGGATTGTTCTTGTTTTTCTAGATCTTTAAGGTTAAGTGTTAGGTTGTTTATCTGCCATCTTTCCATTCTTCTGAAGTAAGCATTAAATGCAATAAATTTCCCCCTTAGTACTGCTTTTGCAGTATCCCACAGGTTTTGGTATGATGTGTCATTATTTTCGTTAGTTTCAATAAATTTTTTAATTTTCTGTTTAATTTCTTCTTGGACCGAAATGTCATTGAGTAGAATGTTGTTTAATTTCCACATGTTTGTATAATTTCCAGAGTTTCATTTGTTATTGATTTCCAATTTTAATTCATTGTGATCAGAAAAAATACATGGAATGATTCCAATTTCTTTGAATTTGTTAAGACTTGCTTGGTGACCTAACATGTGGTGTATCCTGGAGAATGTTCCATGTGCTGATGAGAAGAATGAATATTCTGAGGTTGTTGGATGGAATGTTCTGTAGATATCTGCCAAGTCCAATTGGTCTAAAGCATTGTTTAGATCTTGTGTTTCTCTGTTGATATTTTGCTTAGATGATCTGTCCAATAATGAGAGAGTGTGGTGTTCAGGTCCCCGCTATTGTGGTGTTAGTGTCTGTTTCTTTCTTTAGATCTAATAGTGTTTGCTTTATAAATCTGGCTGCTCCAACATTAGGTGCATATGTATTTATGATTGTTATGTCTTCTTGATGGATAGATCCTTTTATCATTATATATTGGCCATCTTTGTCTCTTTTAATGGTTTTTGCTTTAAAGTCTATTTTATCTGATATAAGAATAGCTACTCCAGCTCGTTTTTCATTTCTACTTGAATAATATATCTTTTTCCATCCTTTCACTTTTAGTCTGTGTGAGTCTCTTGCAGACAGCATATTGTTGGGTCTGCCTTTTTAATCTAGTCAGTCAGTCTTTTGAATGGGGAGTTTAGTCTCTTTACATTCAGAGTTATTATTGAAAGGTGTTGATTTACTCCTAGCATTATACTGATATTTGTTTAGATGTCTTAAGTATCTTTTGTTCATTTCTTTCTAATTTTCTGTTTGTCTTCTGTATCTGTTGGTTTCTTGAGGTGATAGATAAAATATTTTTTCTCTCTTTTGTTAGTATTATTGTTTTGCTGGTAGGTATTGTTCTTTCTTGTTTATTCATGGTAGTGATGGTTGTTTTCATGATATCCAACCCAGTACTTCCTTGAGAATTTCTTGTAGGGTGGTCGTGTGGTAGTGAACTCCCACGGTTTTTGTTTGTCTGAGAAATATACTATTTGTCCTCATTTCGGAAGGATACCCTTGCTGTGTAAAGTATTCTTGGCTGGAAATTTTTGTCCTTTAGTGTTTTGAATATATCATCCCATTCTTTTCTGGCTTTTAGAGTTTCTGATGAAAAGTCTGATGTTATTCTGATTGGGGCTCCCTTATAAGTGACTTGCTGCTTCTCTCTTGCAGCTTTTAAGATTCTCTCTTTATCATTGATTTTTGTTAGTTTGATTATCACATGTCTTGGAGAGGACCTTTTTGGGTTGAATGTATTTGGTGATCTTCACACTTCCTGAATTTGGGGATCTGTGACTTTCCCTATACCTGGGAATTTTTCTGGAATTATATCATTGAGTATGTTTTCAATGCCATTTCCTTTTTCCTCCCCTTCTGGAATACCCATGATTCAGATATTTGAGTGCTTAAGGTTGTCAGCTGTCTCTCTTAAATTTTCTTCAAATTTTTTGAATTTTTTTTTTCTTTTTTCTGGTCTGCCTGTGATAATTCAAATAGCCTGTCTTCAAGGTCAGAAATTCTCTCTTCTGCTTGTTCAAGTCTGCTGGTCAAACTCTCTGTTGAATTTTTTATTTCATTGAATGAATCCTTCAGCTCCACAAGCTCAGCTACATTCTTTTTCAAGGCATTGGTTTCTTTGTACATTTCTTCTTTCAGATCCTGTATGATTTTTCTCATTTCATTGTGTTTTTTCACTGAGTTTCCTTGTATCTCATTTAGTTTCCTTAGAATAGTTACTCTAAATTCCTTGTCTGTCATCTCAAAGACTTCCTGTTCTATAGGATCTAGCACTTGTAAGTTATTAATTTCCTTTGGTGGCAATGTACTTTCTTGGTTTTTCATATTTCAGGTTTCTTTCCTTTGGTGTTTTGTCATTGTGCCCAGGGATATAACAGTTCACTTGTTTGACCTTGATGCATGGCTTGGATCCTGAAGGGTCTGCTTCTTCTGGGCAGCAAAAACTAGCCTGGACCAGAAGTCCCACCCCACCTGCGTTCCCCAGTTCATCTGACTCGGGACTTAGGATCCCAGAGCCTCTCAGGTCACTCCAGAGACAGGACGGCCTAGGCCGAAAGTCATTTCTCCGGTGGCAGGCTCGGGGAGTGTGGGCCCCAAATCGCCAAAGCTCCAAAGTCTCTTTAGGAAATGGGGAGCAACCTGAACTGGGGTCCCGTGGCGAGCAGCTCCTGTCCATTCCAGCACAGACCTCTGGTCCTCCGTCGCGGCTCCTCAAAAGCTGCAAATTGGTCGCTCTGTGGGAGACAGCAACACCAGGAACCGACTACTCTGCCATCTTGACCCTCCCCCCAAGGTAGACATTTTAATCTTAGTTTTACAGATGCAGAAAATGAGGCTCAAGGAGGAAAGACATTATTTTTATTCGACATACTTTAACATTTACTTGTGCATGTTTGTGGGGCACAGTGTCTTGTTGTAAGGCATGCCTATTCTGTGCGATGATTCCCTTAGGGGAGGTAGCACAGTTCTGTACATGTTAGTCCACTCTTTCAAAGAGGAAAGAGATTTGACCGAGTAGGACTAAGTGAGACTAACTCAAAAGCAACCACTCGTAAACACCCTACACCCAGGATGGGGCCGTGCTCTGACCATACTGACAGTCGGTGAGCAATAGAGTGATCTGCATTTGATTGATTTTTAAAAATCTTGAAAGCAATCTTCTCCCCTATAAAAACACCCAATAATGACCAGAGATTCTGAAATATAGTGTTAGATGCTGACACCAAACTAAAGAAACTGGCTCTCTCGGCTTGCAAAATGCATAACAAAACCCAAAAACTAAAGGTTTTCAGCTCCATTTAAATAACCGAGTAAATCTTGTGGCAATATCATCCATGAGACTTGGTTTTAAAACATAAAAACTGTAATAATAAATACTGAGTTACAAGTTATTTTTACAAGTATAAGTCATTCACAGCCACCTTCTTTTACAAATGATCACCTCCAGCTCTCTCAAACTCAGGCCAAAAGCTTTATGTGACTAAAGATTAAGTTCCTTCATCAGTAGGCCAAAGATCAAGATATATTGTGTTTTTATTTAGATAGTCTGGGAGTATTGAATTTGTCCTTTTCTTATCATTAACATTCATCTCTCTGGATCATCCACTTCTCTTTGAACTTGGGGAATAGGAATTTGATAGCATACAGTATTTAAATCAATTAAAAACAGGGACCAGACAGAACTAAGTAATTCTGGGAGTTAGCAATAATAACTCTTTGATCTCAATAAAGTTCAGCTTGGTTGTTTATTTGAAAAATGATCAGCATCAACACTAACTTTCCAGGGTGCAAGAATGTGGTTCTGTTTTGTTTTGTTTTTTTCACTTACTAATACTGTGTTTTGCTTTTCAAAGATGAGAAATGAACCAAAGTAATACAAGTACTTGTCAGCAAAAGAAAAAAAAAAGCTTCATTTTAGAGATTAAAAATTTGAACCAGCTTTGC
The DNA here is from genome assembly GCF_000696425.1 of Galeopterus variegatus. Classification (NCBI taxonomy): domain Eukaryota; kingdom Metazoa; phylum Chordata; class Mammalia; order Dermoptera; family Cynocephalidae; genus Galeopterus; species Galeopterus variegatus. The sequence goes on from NW_007726241.1 coordinate 465,003, forward strand.
AAAGAGCTTCCTAAATTTTCTATTTGATTCCGCACAATTGGTACATAGTAAGTGCTCAACAAAGTTTCTTCACTTACAATATGGTCATAGCCACGAATGATTGTTGTTAGGAGAGGGTGATGTTGCCAGCTGTCACTGAGAAAAGCCAGAAAGAAGATCGTGCAGTCTCATTTGATCTGATTTTGATTTGATCTGGTATGATTTGGTCTGAAAAGTACAAAAACAAATAAAAAGAAATAATAATAATCACTCATATCCCAGCCCAGATTAATTACTATTAATGTTTAGCACATTAACTGTTTTCTATTTGTGTATATTATTTTAAAAATTGTATAAGCTATATGATAATAAAATTTTCTTTTAAAGAAATAATTGGATCCTTTCTAATAAAGCTGAGCGTCCTTTGACCTCCATACCTGTTATGGACTGAATATTTATGTCCCCAAAATTCATGTGTTGAAGCTCTAACCCCTAATGTGGTGGTATGAGGAGATGGAGCCTTTGGGAATTAATTAGATTTGGATGAGGCCCCATGATGGGATTAGTGTACTTAAGGAGAAGAGGAGACCAGAGTTCTTTCTCTGCCACATGAGCAAGACAGCGGCCGTCTGCAAGCCAGGAGGAGGGCCCTCACCAAGAACCAAACCCATCAGCATCTTGATCTTGGACTGTACACCTTCCAGAACTGTGAGAAATAAACATCTGTTGTTTAAGCTGCCCAGTCTATAGTATTTTGTTATAGCAGCCCAAGCTAACAGACCCAAGCAGGCCCTTTCTTACTAATACTCTTGGTTTGTTTTTCTCTCTTTTATTAACACAGAATTTTTTGATCTTTTGCTTCTGTTCCTTCCTTCCTTCCTTATTTTCTTCCTTTGTTCTTCCAAGACCCTTCATCACCAGTGCTGAAGTATAATCAACTAGTGCCATGCTGTAATAAAATAAGGGCCTCCTGCGAACAGGACTAACAACTGGCTACGGATGGGGGAATATTAAGGTGGGTTCTTACGGTCCATTGGAAGAGCAGCTTGCAGCCTCTCAGATTTATGACTTAATGGATCCAGTCTTTTTTATAACGCTGTTTTGCATGGGTTCTAAGAGTGCATATTCCAGTGATCCAGATATGAGCCAGGCATTAAACAATGAATACCCAGGAGGCCAGCATGGCCTAAGGGAAAAAGTCAAAGGGGAACTTTCCTCCCCAGACCAAAGGGAATGAATTTCCAACCCAGGGTCTGTGATTTGATGGCTCCAAGCCAGTGGTCCATTTTCCAATTTAAATGTCTTTATATTGCTAGAATTCTTTATAATGAAGTGAAATAAAATAATATATGTAAATGTACCTTGTGAAATAGAAAGACCTATACAAATGTGTATGGTTACTATTATAAATACATGCTTTAAGTTTCTTTCTTAACCAAGCTCAGAATAGTTTCTTTCTTCTCAATTCTACTGTACCATTAAAAAAAAACTTTAAAAAGGAAATGTTTTTAAGCAGAAGAGAAATGGTAGCTATTAAGACTAAAAACGCTGAGTTGTCTTCTGAAATAAATAATGAGAAAATTTTCAAAGAGCCACCCCTTCTCACAAAGCCTTTCTCACTAAACCTTGACTAGCAAATTTGAACATTATTCTTGATTTTTGTTGCACTAGTTATGCAGCTTATATTTTTAGAGGGCTCTCTGCAAACCTGTATGTGGAGGGATTAAAATGATGAGATTAATAATAGAATACAAATTAGAATAATAATATCTTACTTGATTTTATTTCTGAGAGCAGAGTCCCTGACAAGGAAGCCATATAGATCAATGGTTGCTGAGTAAAAATATTTTATTTTATTGTATTTTCATAAGCTGCATAACATAGGTCTATATTTTAATTATTAGTAAGCAATAGTTTTAATACTTGATCATTTCAAAATATTATAAATTCATCTTTGTATCTTCTTCACAGCCATGCGTAATGCTTGGCACATTTGTATTTATTGAATGTATTTGAATTAAATTAATACCAGGCACATCAGGACTACTACAATCAGATAGTCATTTCCAATTAATTTATCTTTTACCTTAATGAAATTCTATTTATTTTTTGTCTGTGATGTTGTATAGTGTAGAAATACTCGGGATTGAGAAATAAACTCCAGATGAACTGTCATTAGTCATGGGCAGATTTCAGGAATTCCAGTTGTCATGCACTTTAAAAGAAAATCTAACTCAGTGTGTAGGTAGAATTTCAGGCAAGAGTATGTTAGAGTTAAAAACTCATCTGGAAAACTGAAACTATTTGTTCGTGCCTAAAGAAAATTTATATTACTTAAAACTTATTTCAGATGGCAAAACTATTGCATACAAAGAGCCCTTGGGGGATAGAGCCCGTTTGATGTAGAGTTGATATTTTTTCTCATCTGCATCAGTACTTTAAGAAGGAAATAAAAGTTGAACATCAAGGGGATACTTTTAAAAAGTAACCTGGTGACACGTACCGTTTCATATCGAAGTTATGACGTGGAGTAGAGCGTGCGGTGAGCCTGTGAGGATCTGCCCGCGCACACGGTACTCCAGGTGTTCATTTATGAGGTATACCTGTCCATGCTCTCGCGTGGACGCAGCCTCCTTTCTAATTGTCCATCTCAAAGCAGACCCACAGCAAAAGAGCATGGTTGAGAAGATGGCCCTGGGGGACTTCAGAAGTGTTTCCACTCCGTAGCTGGGAGGCAGCAGCAGTAGGCACTTTGGAGATATTGTCAGTGCTCTTTTTATTCTGCTGTAAGTGAAATTCCTTGTAGCCGATTGACCTTGAGGATAATTCATGAGGCTATTGTCCCAGGGAGGAAGGAGCAGGTATGGCCTGGAATAAAGAGATTATTGTTCAGTTTCAATTGACTAAACTGACTATTCTGGGTTTTTAGGAAGATAATATTTTTTAAAGCCAGATTTTTTTTTAAGATTGTTTTTTTCTAAATTGCACGTTGCATATCTGTATGCCCCTCCTTTAATAAACATCCCCATTACGTATTAGTCCTGCTCTACTCAGAGTGGTGTGGCCATAGGTGGAGAGGAGGAGGATATGAGGAAGGGACACTCCCACCTGAAAGGAAAAAAGGAGCCCCTCACTGAAGAAAATGTCTAGGAAAGAGCAGAGGAGATAGAGATTTGAAAGAGATAAGACTAAACCGGGAGTGGTGCCAGGGTCCCAGACAACCCTTGACTTCAGCCCAAAGGGAGCGGGAAATCTCAGACGGATGAGGGGCATCTCTGAGGACACCCAGACCAGCTTTCCACTTTCCTGTGGAGACTCGTATGGCACAAGCACAGCAGCACAGCAAGGGCTGTGCAGCATTTCTAGAGCACGAGCTCGGGATGGCGTTCCTTAGTCTCTCTGCACTCGGTCTGGGCTGTGAGGGCTCCAGCAGCGTTTACACGTCCTGTAGCTTGTGCACAACAGTGGGCTGAGGGGAAAGGCTGGCTGGCTTGCCTGGGACAGCCACCACCGGAGGGGGCTCTAGGGTGCGAGGACAGTGTGCCCGCACTTGGGATTGCACTGTAGACTTGGCAAGAGTTCACCAAATCTATAGAACTAGAAAGAACCAAGTTGAGCCTAATCAATTTGGAGAGATGGATAAGTTCCCAAGTACAGTCAATCATGGAACCTTGTCGGTGAGGAGATAAGGGACCACACCCCTATACCAGCCATGTGTGCATCAGCTGCCAACCCAGCACCCAATAGAATAAGGTGGCACCATCTACTTATCATCTGGCCCCTGTGCATTAGAAACCCGTGAAGACCAAGCACGCAGCTTGCAGACTCGGGTCCCCCCAGCTCCTATCCCCAGGAGGCAGAGGGAGCACCCCCCACTCTCATGCACGGAGCCTCATGCATGCAGGGGCTCAGAGAGAAAACGGAGAGAAGCCGTCCTGATAGAGACTTTAACCTTGAATTGAACTTGAACTGAAATAGCAGAGATTGTGTTACTTTTAATTTGGCAAGTTTACATTAGCTGGAAGTCTCCAGAGAAAGATGAGTTCAATAATAGAGGATAAAGGAAGTTACAGTTTCTTGCACACCAGCGAGTTAATGCATAAATCTCAACCCAGTAGCCCTACTTTTAAAGGTCAGCCCTCTCCCTTGCTCTGAGAAATCTTCCGGCCATTTTCTTTGCCAAGGCAACTTGCCCTTTATCTCACGCACTCCCGATCAGACTTCCTGGGACTATCTTGATCTAACCAGCTTCGGCTGCTCAGCTTTGCTGTTTTATTCTTGCTAACCTTTCAAGCATCATCTAAGCTGAGCCCCACTTGACTGGCACTTCGAGTTACACCCCAACCTTTTTTCCCACCCCTGCAAAGTCTGTTCTCCCACAGCTCACCATTTCACATCTAATAAATTCCATGTTTATTGAGGTCAAAAACTACACCCTCTACATCCATACTCTAAGTTCTTAACAAAGTGTGTGCATGTGTTCATGTTTTTGCCCACATAGAAAAGGTGTTTTTTTGTAATTTGGACACACACACACACACACATACACACACACACACACACACACACACCACATTCCTCTCTGCTCACACTGGGTATTAAGAGTGGACCTGTTTCAAAGTGTGTTTGTGCAGTTAACACAGGCTATATAATATAAACCAAAACCTTATAAGGGCCCAATGGTAAGCTAGTTTGATTGCCACTGTTATTGATAAATGTGGGTTGTGCTGGTACTTAGTCGTAACTGCATACAATTATTGATTTGGGCTGAAATCGTTGCCTATACATTTATATGACAGCAATAAGAACTTTAAGTAATTAGTGACAAAGCATTCTTTTGTTGTACTCAATAGAGTAAAATCCTGGGGCTAACGTTGCTGTTAAGTACATGTGATATCGCTCTCTGAAAACGCATGAACACGAGGGGTTTTGCTGTTGTCAATGATGATGCTTTTATTATAACAAAATGAAAAATGCTATGGGAAAAATGGCCTCCAGCCACATGGTAGCTTTATATCTCAGGAATGTGTGAAGGATAAGGACTGGGGGTAGATACATTTTCTGAAGTAGCTGCTAAACCCAGCAGGCTGAAGCCAGTAGCCATTCAGCAAATAGATACAGAAAGTTTTACCTGCATGCATTTTAAGTTTCCTTATATTTCACCAGCTTTGGGTCCAAATGGTCTTACAATAACAGTCTGTATTTCACCCCAAACAGTCTTCTGTTGCTCACTCTAAATTTATTTGCCACGAAAAGTTCGCCTAAATATTCCTGAGATAATCCAGGGTGGCTCTTATGCGCTTACTAACAAGTCTGGTCAGATGTTTCTTGACATCCCCCAGGCACTGCTGTCACTTGCAGCGCAAAGCATGCTTCTTACCAAACCACTGCTTCTCTGAATGCAGTTGGGTCCATTATGGGGAGAGCAAGCACGTGGACTGCCCCCCACACACACTTCAACTACCGTCTCTGGGTCTCACAGTTGTAATGGGTACCACTTTGGAAGATGCACTCAGAGCCAGACAACTTCCCTTCTCTTTTGTTTACTTTTTAGGGAGACACAAACCAGTGTCATAAACCATTTTAAGTTTGTACATTATGTGAGCTTTTTCTTAGAATCTAGATAGAGTCCAGAAGACTGGGCCTGGGGCAGAAATTGTACAGAAATTGTACGGAAATTGTACAGAAATTGTACGGAAATTGTGACAGGCAGCATCGTACCAGCTCAGCCCTTAGCCTTAACTGAGGCTTTGCCATCAGGGCAAACAGGCTTCCAGCAGGATTATCACATTAGCTCACCTGGAAGACCCTGACAAGTAAAATTCCCTGCTGTGACCCAAGTGGAGCCCCCATTCCACACTACTTACGGAGACAAATAAGTTCCACCTGAAGCTAATCTACATGTATAAAATAAAGTCCAAACAAGACATCAAAAAATAACATCAAAAAGTGTTTCGACCAAAACCACAATAAGACACCGCCTCATATCCATTAAGATGGCTAGTATATAAAAAAAGACAGAATTTTTTAAATTTAAAAACAAAAAATAAGTGCTATCAAAGATATAGAGAAATTAAAATCCTGTGCACAGTTGGTGAGTATGTAAAATGCTGCAGCCGCCATAAACAACAGTATGTTGGTTCCTCAAAAAATTACAAATAGAATTATCATATGACAGCAGTTCTACTTCAAGGTGTATACCAAAAGAACTGAAAGCAGAGACTTAAACAGGTGCTTGTACACCCATATTTATAGCAGCATTATTTACAGTTGCCAAAAGGTAGAAGCAACCCAAATGTCAATCAGTGGATGAATGAATAACCGTGTGTGGTATGCACATACAGTGGCATAGTGTTCAGCCTTAAAAAGGAAGAAAATTGTGAGACCGCACTCATCTTCGTTGTCTTGTTCTGGAGAAACTCATTACATTGCTCAAAGCAAAGAATGCTTTGCTCAGCCTCCTGAAGCTCAATGGGCCATGCTGCTAATTCCCATTCTGCAGTGGGCCCCAGTGAGTACCCACCAACTGGCGATGAGGGAGCCTCTGCACAGATGTTCATCACTGATCTGCAGGCTCACCTGCCAGGACCGTTTCCTCTCTGGGGCCAGCATTCCACCAACTATCCTTGTAATCCGATGGCCACATGCTTGAGGAAATATGTGTCCAAGGGTAGAGGTCCTCCTGGATTCCAAGACTTCTCCTGCTGTGGATGCTGAAGCAACCGGGGATCCTGGAGGCCCTGCAGGTACTGCAGACTCGGGCGCTTCAGTGGGTTCTGGCATCTTAGGGAATTTCAGGTGCCTGGGAGGTGCCAGAGCCTCCAGTCTTGCCAGGGTCACTCTGGAGGATGCCCTTTTTCAATGACAAAATTCCAGAGCTTGAATGATGACTTCCCTCTTTCTGAGGACGATTCAGGATCAGGCCCCAAGTCCGCCTGGAGGGAAGGCAGATGTGAACCGGTCCTAGCTAGAGGGCCGGCCCACCTGCCAGGTGGGGTGTCATGACTCATGCACATCTTGGAGAACATCTGCCGGAGAAGAGACATCATTAACGGTGAAACAAGTGTTAGACCCAGTTCAGGTTTCAGGGCTCTCACCTGAGACTTTGTGAAACCAGTCAGCTTGGTCATGGCTCAGAGCGAGTGAAGGAGGCGTTGCCAGGTCCCTGCAGAGGTGCAAGGCCCAGGACTTCCACATCTGGCTCAGTGGTCTAGGGCTGGGAGAAGTTCCTTTGCACCCCAGTGCAGATCCACCTGCGAGTGGACGGCCTCTGCCACACAAGTCCTCCCGGGACGACCCAGTCTTGCCACCCCTTTCCTCAATGCCCTACCGGCCATGCCCAGGGACATTCCAAGTTGTGTTGAGACAGTTATGGAGTGTGGAGATTTCAGGATGTCAACTGAATAAAAATTGGAGAATCAACAACAACAACAAAAAAAGAGGTCCATGGACGAATGGTACCGATAGTAGCACAGCAATGTGGATGTACTCAAGGCCACCGAGCTGCACACTTACGAATGGCACAAATGGCAAAGTTTATGTGATGAGCATGTTACCATAATTTAAAAAAAAATTTTTTTTTAAAGATGTTTTGAGAATTTAACTTCCAGTAATGACTGAGTAGGTTGTTTTGGAACAACTCTCCCTCTAAAATCTAGCAAAAATGGATTTTAAATGTATATATATGTACAATTAAGAATACATACTGTACACATATATACATATATACATATATATATTATACATAATTTATATAATCTATATATACACACACACATATTTCATTCCACTCTAGTAGGCATCAGAGAATAGCCAGGGCAGGGAGAATTTTGCAGGCTCAAGATCTGAAAAAAGGACGCCAAGAGAGATAAGATGTGTATATTTAGGGCCCCTTTTCCCTCAAGCTGATTACTAATTCTGAGAGTGAAAGTGGTGATTGAAAGGCTGAGACAGTGGACAGAATTTCTGGGAATCTCCCAGGTATGGAGGGAAAAAATAGAGTTTACAGCCCAACAAGAGGGATGAGCCCTGACATCCCAGGCCTCAGTTGAGTCTCTAAAAGGCTACCCCAAAAGAGAAAGATGATCCAGAAATGGATCGGTCCTCAGGATGACTAAAATCCATGTTCAATGTATTTCTATTCCATTATATAATCTTCCCCTAGCCAAGCTGCCTACTGTTCTCTCTAAAGGAAGATGATAACGTTGAGAGCTTCGAATTATCTTTACAATTTATCATTTGAAATGCCTGGCTCTCAATCAAAAATATCCGGGTAAAGTCTACAGTCCAGTTAGTGGTGACATATTATCAATGCTGGTGTTTTGACAAATGTACCACAGTGATGTGAGATCATAATACTAGAAGAGACAAACTAATTGAGGGATATGAGGGAACTTTCCGTATTACCTGTGCAACTTTTCTGTAAACCTAAATTTATTCCAAAATTAAAAGTTTATTAGAAAAGAAAAAGGCACACAAGAACACAAGAATTTATTTGAAACAAATTGACTGAAAAACAAGAGAAAACAATCAGAAACTAGTTATCATATGCAGACTTTAAAAACATAATGATAAAGATATTCACAGAACTAAATACAATAAGATTTTTTCATAAACTGGGAAATAATATTTTAAACATGGAAACTCTAGAACTGAAAAATTCAAATGATATTAAAAGCTCATCGAATGGGTTTAATGCTAGATTGGGCAGTAAATGATAAATCAGGTGATAAAAAATATTGAAAATGGAGCACAAAGAGACAAGAGATATAAGACGTGGTAGACAAGTTTAACCCACAAGTAACTGGAATCCCAGGAGGAAAAAGGATAAGGAGGATTGGGTACAAGCAATATCTGAAATGGTGGTGGCTGAGGATTTTCCAAAACTGAATAAAAATATCAAGTCACAGATTCAAAAAGCACTACGAATATCAAGCAAAAAAAAAAAAAAAATTAAGAAGAAAATCATAAAGTTGGTGAAAAATTTTCCTGCTTCTTAGTCAAAAGGAAAATGCAAGTTAAAACCACAATGAGATACCGCTCACCAAGATGCCTAGTATTTTTTAAGTTGACAATACAGTTGTTGGCAAAATTTTGGAGCAGTGACTGTTCTCATTTGTAGCTAGGATTGTAAACTGAGAAAAATTCCCTTGGAAGTCTATTTGATGATGTCTACGAATGCTGAACATAAAAACAGCTCCTGGGCTGACCCCATGGCTCACTCGGGAGAGTGCGGCACTGGGAGCACAGCGGTGCTCCCGCCATGTGTTCGGATCCTATATAGGGATGGCCGGTGCACTCGCTGGCTGAGCGCAGTGCGGGCAACGCCAAGCGAAGGGTTGCGATCCCCTTACCAGTCACAAAATAAATAAATACATAAATTAAAAACAGCTCCTCCCAAAGGTATCTGCCCTACAGAAATGCACCGAAAGAGGGGCACAAGCATGCTCAGGGGTGCATTCCTCACCTTTTGCTGCAGAATAAATAGATGGATTGTGGTGTGTGGCCAACAAGGAATCACAAGAGTGAACTTCCAAGGAAAGTCTAGACACAAAAGAATACATACTGTATTTGGTTTGGAATTTAGAGCACTAGTTACAAGAATTGAGAATTTAGAACTCTGGAATACGCATATGTTGGACAGGATGGAGGGAAGGCTCGTTGGTAGGGTATTGGCAATGTTCTTGTACTTGATCTGAGTCCTGATTACATGGGTGTATTCACTTTCCAAAAATTGATTAGGCTACACATTTAAGGTTTGCATACTTCACTGTGTGCATGTTATGCCTCCAGGCCAGAATTACTTTTTTATTCACTTTTAATTGAAAGTGGTGTTAGCATCAGATGCACACAGCCACACAAACACAAAGGCAAAGTGGAGTCGTGAGGCAGAGTTTACAGCAGAAGTGACAGCAGCTCCTCGGTGAGCAAAAGCAAGCCTGACAGAGGCAAGTGGGTGTGAGTCTGGAAGCTTTGGGAAACCAACAAGGGTACACACCTCCACCCCGGCACCCTGCTGGAGGCTTTTTAAGTATTTTGGTAGAGAGTCATAGATTCTCAAAGTTAGAGGAACTTACTAGTCCAATCACCTAGTGACACACGGATATCTTACATGTTTTTTAATTTAATTTTTATTTCTTTTGTCTAGGGATAAGACTCTTAAAAGTTTGAATATAGGCCCCCTCTCCTTCCAAAAAAAGAAAGAAATCCAGCAATCCCTGCCTCATGTTTTCTATTTTGTTTTAGTTTTTCAGAGGCTGTGGAATATGCATAAGGCAAATGTACCTCAGAGGGCCTGGTTTTCCAAAGCCTTGCAGTTTCAAACATTGGCCTTGCAAAGGACAGGAAATTTTCTCCAGGCTATAAAGTCTCTGTTGTGAGATAAAGAATCATAACACAGCAAGGTTGCTGGCTCAAAGACAGACAGGTTACTGATTGATATGTAAAGATACTGGGAAATTGCTGTAAGAAGAGAATGTTTGCTAAAATCAAGCCTTTGTTGCAAATTGTATTATAGAAGTTCACCTTGCTTGACTTACTGAATGTTACCAGCTTCTGTTGTTGAACTTGTTAAACTGTACTTAGCAAAACCCCACCTATGTCTTTTCCTGTAACTTGCTGGGCTGGAGAATAAAGCAGAAAGAGAACCCCAGTTGGTGGTTAATTTCCCAAATGGAAGGAATGCCTCACACTTGAGGGTTCTGGGATATTAACCCCTTTCTGGGGCTTCTCACTGTTGAGAAGAGATGGGCTTTGAGTAATCTTTGGTGGCTCCATCACCCAGGGGAAGAGAGGTGACAAATCCGTGGGTGGCAAAGCAACAAGAGGCAACCACTTCCAACTATTTTTCATATTTCTTGTAGTATTTATATTCATATTTCAAAATAACCCTCTGTAATCCTGCTGTTTCTCGATTCTGATCAGCTGTGAGTATTCACTGTTCTCAGGCTATGGTAGGTGGGGATTTAGCTCTCCCCACCCTCCCACTCATCTCTCACTCTCCTTCCCACAAGAGCTACGTGAGTTTTTATTTTTAAATAGACTTTCACTGCTTGCATTATTATGCCTATGTAGATGTTATTCACACTAAGCCATATAGAGCATACAAGTTTGTAAACCAAGAGAATACATTTTCTTTTTGTACACGATAATGCTTTCTCTGGAGAAAATTTTTTTGAAATTTTTTTTAGATTTCTAAGAACCCATCCTCAAAGTCTTACACAGATATTCTAACACATCAGACACTGTATCAGTTTTACATAAATGTCTAACTGCTTCTCATGCACATTTTCAACCAACCCTTCTCCCACTCTCACTCTTTAGACATTCCTGGTCCTCTAATCCTGAACTTTTCTGAGGTTCCGCCACTGTAGAAGGGAGAACCTCATAAGAACCCCTCAGTGTGGAAGATGCCATGCAGCTGCCTAGCCTGCAGAGGAGCCCTGAGGGACTCTAGGGGAATGCTCCATGGGAGGGGACTGGAGGGGAGGTTGTGAGGTCTCTGGTGCTACCTTGACACTGGTGTTTGTCATTTCTGATGGACTCAACCTCTCCTTTCATTCATCCTCTCTGCCTTCCTTTCCCAATCCCTGCAATTCTGGGGAATTTTTTCTCCAGGTGTGTGTGTCAGGGGATGCAGATTGTAGTGGATTGAATGTCCCCCCAAACTCATTGAAGCTTGAATTGTGTCCCCCAGATTTTATTTATTAGAAATTTCACCCCACTGTGACTGTTGGGAGGGTAGGAAATCCTATCATGGTAATTGAAAGGGGAGCCTTGAAGAGGTAATGGGATTGTAGGACCACACCATAGTGAATGGATTAAATATGGTGGTCACTGGCTGGTTCTGAGGGCTTTAAAAGGTCACTGAATGAGGAGGCTAGTCTCTCTCTCTCTGCCTGACCATTTTCTGCCATGCGAGACCCTGGGTTATTGTCACCACTATCAAGGCCTTAACCAGATGTGTTCCCTGGACTTCGGACTTCCCAACCTCTGAAACTGTAAGCAATAAATTTCATTTTCTTACAAATTTCCCAGTTCTGTGTATTTTTTTATAAGCAACAGAAATGGACTAATACAGTGACCCAACACGTTTTTTCCTCTGCAGGAATAAATTCCTTTTCCTACAGTAATCCTTTCCTGGGACAACAACTGTTGACCAGTATAGCTGGTGCCCACCTGCTGTGAGAACAGGCAGGGATAAGGGACGAGCCAGGGGGTGCAGTCAGCTGAACTGAGCCACGCTGATGTCCCTTGCCCCTCCACCTGCCCCACCCCAGCTTGGTGTTCATCTTAATCATTATTTTTCTTCATTGTTTCCCACTTTCCAAAAATTCATGTTCAGAGGTGGCTTATGGATCCCTCTCCTATTGCATGTATGATGAAGTTGGAGAAATACAGCTGCTGGACATCCTTGCCGATGGCATAACAGAACAGTAGTCGACACCTCACCAGTCTGTGGAGGGCCCCACTGTGGTGCAATACCCTGAGCCCAGGCAGGGGGCACCACTGAGGACCCACATCCCCTGATTCGGTGTTTCCATCTGATTTTGTATTTTTTTCCTTTACCTCTTTTTATTTCCCAGCAGGCTTGAAAATTTGTAATTGCTCAGTTTTTCACTCCATAATCCCCCAGATGCTTTTCACTATCAGGCAATGTTTTAATGTGGCAAATTGCCTTAAAATAGTTTCTATTTTAATCAGCTTTTAAGGCAAAACTCTAATGAGATACCAAATCCAACACTTTCCTAAATCAAAAACATTTTTCCCTCTTCCTGCCCCCCTTCTCCTATTACTACCTCAAAAATGCCAGATTCCCTTACCCACCAGCCACCAAAAAGAAAAAGAAAAAAGAAAATGCTTTATCCCTGATACACCACAAGGAGATACAGGCTGGGGAAACCTGATAATTTTCATCATTAAAACTCTTCCCAGATATTTTTTTTTAAATGTGATGCTTGTGTGAGTTTATTAGTAATTTACTTTTACTTAAATTAGTGTCATATATTTTTATATCTTTCTGTTAATATGTCAGATAATTTTTCAAAATAAGACAGAAATAAAAAATCATATAACAAACACCACATGTTAGTTAACTTCAATGTGTTGACTGGACTAAGAGCTGCCCATTTAGCTGATAAAACATTATTTCATGTCTGTGAAGGTGTTTCCAGAAGAGATGAGCATTTGAATCAGTAGAATGAGTAAAGAAGATCACCCTCACCAGTGTGGGTCAACATATCCAAACTATTGAGGGCCCGAACAGAACAAGAAGGCTGAGGAAGGGTGAGTGTGTTCTCTCTGTTTGAGCTGGGACCGCCGTCTTCTCCTGCCCCTCAAACATCCGTGTTTCTGGTGCACAGGCCTTTGGACTGGGAATGAATTACACCACCAGCTTTCCTCGTTCTCCAGTTCGTATACAGCAGATCATGTGACTTCTCAGTCTCCATAACCACGTGAGCCAGCTCACATGCATGTGTATGTGCGTGTGTGTGTACACACACATAAATATATATACACAGAAGTATATATATACATGCACATGCTCAAGAGTACTTCAGAAAGCTCGTGGAGAAGCGCATATTATCTTTCAATTCCATTTTTCCGTGAACTTTTTGAAGTACCCTCATGTATCCCATTGGTCTTATTTCTCTGGAAAACCGTAACTAATACACCCCATGTACTCATTCAACAATTAACTCCTGGACAGTCTTATTTCATCTTTTACCCTCTCTCATTTCCACACCCCAGTACTATTTTGAAGCAAATTCAGACATTATATAATTTTAAGTATAAATTGTTGCCCTAAAATATAGAGACTCACTTCTTTATTTAAACTTTATAATACCATTGCTACACCTTTAAAAATTAGTAATTGCTTACTGTTATCAAATGTCTTCAGTGTTTAAATTCCCCTAATTGTCTCATCAATGTTTTTTGTTTCACAGTGTGTCATTTGAATCAGGATCATAATAAGGAAAACACGTTGCTAGGAGTTGATGAGCTCCCTTAATGTCTCCTATAATCTATAATTTGCCCCTCCTTCTCCTTTTTCCACCTTCATAATTTATCTTTTAACACAACCAGATCGTTTATCTTGTAGTGTTTCCCAGTCTGCATTTTACTAATTGCCCCTGTTCTGTTTTTTAGTATATTAACCTGTCCCTGTGTTTTCTGTAAATTGGTGATTAAGTCCAGAGACTTGGGCAATTTAGGTTTGCATCCTGACGTGGACTATAAGCAATACCTCTTTATGGCAACGTTCCCATTAGCACTTTCGTTTCCAGGAATGACAGAGAGCCGTTTATACATATTTTGGAAGGGATATATATTTTTTCTCCTTTTTTCCACTTGACAAGCATAGATTCTTTGGGACTTGCTTTCTTTGTGCTTTTTGGACCAAAATTTTGGGTATTTTTTCCGTCCCAGAGGACACTGAGGAGATTAAACTTACGAGCTCATTTTGCTGAATTCAGAATTCCTAAATCCCAGACCCCACATTCAAGCAGACACTGTCCCACCAAGAGGATCCATCTGACTTCCAGTGACCCCCGTAGGGGCATGAAGACTGTGGCTCTTCAGGACACGTTTTTAAGGAAGCAGTGTCTAGCTATGCTTTTTCTGAAAGCTAATATGATCCGTTTGTCCTTCCATTTCCCACAAACATTTTCGTGATCTAGTTCATGTGGATGTGGGTTGGCTACAGCAATTGTGAAGGTTGGGCATGACTATTCCCCCCTCTGCCTAGTGAGCCCTCGCAGCCAGCCCTTGTGGTCCTGGCACAGGGGAGCCGTGCCCACCACCGCCTCCAGGTGCCCAAATAAGGATCACATGAGAAGGATGAGGAAGGACAGAAAGATAACAACCAGGGGTCAAGGTCTTCACAGAGAAGGCGCAGTTTGGAAAGAGCCATCCAGGATGGAGAGGGTTTTGATGAAAGGCTGTTAGTGCATTCCAGGCGGAGGCTCGAACCCAGACAACGGTGCAGGCGGGAAGAACTTGCTGTGTACGGCTCCACCCCAGGAATTATCTAGCGGCTGTTCTCAGTCTGGGCTGCCATTAGACTCACCTGGGAGCTTTGAAAAATACAGAAGCCTCAGCCCACCGCAGACCAATCAATTCAGAGTCTTTGCAGATGAGGTCTAGGTTTTTGTTATGTTTCTAACAGTTCCCTGAAGTGATTTTAATAGGCAGAAGCTGGAAAGGCAGGTGGAGGTGGCCTTGTGCAGGGCCAGGGCTGGTGAGGGAAGGGTACCTATGGCTGGCCACTCTCATCTGCTGCTGGAGGAAGTCACACAGAGCATCACTGCACAGCAGAGTGCCAGCAGCTCTCGGCAGGCACCTGGGTCTATCCTCTTTTGGCTGTATGTACTCATTACACAAGCAGTGCCAGAATCGGGTTGCTGTGGGTTGGATGTCTCCCCCGACTTGCTGAGCACTGGCCCCCACTGCGACACTGTTGAGGGTGGGAAATCCTATTATGATAATTGCAAGGTGAAGCCTTGAAGAGGTTTTTAGATTGTGAGGACCATGCCCTGGTAAGCGGATTAATCCATGGATGGCTTAATGGTGGCCATGGGAGTGGTTCTGTTGGCTTTAAAAGCAGAGCACATGAGAGTCTCTATCTCTCTATGGTTCTGAAGCCCATCCCACTGGGTTGGTCGGAATTCCGTTCTGGTAGATATAGGGGTTCCCTCATACCTTTGCACCACCAGGACTGATTTTAGAAGTCTAATATCTTCCAGAACATTCCAAGAGGGCTCTCTATTTTTATTTCATGCCCAAGTCTGTTTCTCCTTTGAAGACAGGAGATTCCGTAGAGTTTCTGAGACAAACGTGGCCAGAGGGTGCATCACAGCAGCTGTCAATCCGCTACCCTTAGGACGCACTCCCCATCCCACCCTGAGCATCCCAGGTCAGCTCCTGTGCTGTACAGGAGTGGGACTTGGCTCTCACTCCTTCTCAGCCACCCTAAGGAGCCCTCCATTTTTTATACCAACTTAATGTAACTTCTTTCTTTGGGCTCCAGCATTTTTTGCTTCTTATACTCAAGATATTTTCCTCTATCTCCATCACTTTTGGGTCATTCCAGCATAATTCCCCTCTCTAGACCCAGGCTTTTTTTTTTTTTTTTTTTTTTTTTTCCTTTTCGTCTTTTTTTACTGACCAGTAACGGGATCGCAACCCTCGGTGTCACGCCCGTACCGGGGACCGGCAACGGGATCGCAACCCTCGTTGTTGCACCCGCACCGCGCTTAGCCAGTGAGCGGGAACCGGTCTGCACATGGGATCTGAACCCTCGGCGGGAGCGCCACCACGCTCCCAGCGGTGCACTCTCCAGTGCGCCACTGGGCCGGCCCTAGACCTAGGCTTTTAATAAGCCTGGAGGATGTTGTCTTGTGGGCTGGCATTTTGAGCCTCCCTTGTTTCCTACATAGAATGGGGGATGAGTTGGGAGCCAGCAGTTTTGCCATCAGACCAACTGTGGCATGGCAAAGTGGCCCTCAGGCGAAGCTGGCAGCAGGCCAGGAGGCCAGGTGGAAGGCGTGTCAGAGAGACAGAGAGAGCTGGTGAGAGCCTGGTGGGGTACAGCTAGTCCCTGAGTCCACCTGGCTAGGACCAAGTCAACAGACATAGCAAACAACAAGCTCATGATTGTTGGGGTGCCTAGCAAACAGGGACAGAGGACTTTAAAGGACATCCCATACACAGTTGAGGCTTCCTCCTCTCTAACCCATACTCTAAAGACCCAATAAGCTTCTTTATATACCCAAGTCATCTTGCAGAGAAACAAGGGAAGTGGGTAGAAATTTGGGACACTAGTATTTTTACCTAGAGCCATTGAGCAAAACTGCAGTGGGCTGTTAATAAAATAAATAAAATAAAATAACTGCAGCAATAAAATTATTGCATCAGGCCAGACCATAGTTACTATATTGGGATAAATTCTAAAATGTCATTTTTTCCTTCTGCACAGCAAGTGAAACTTAGAGGAAGACTGGATCACTTTTTGGAATAAAGAAACGTTTCCTCTGGACATCTGATTTATAATGTGAGTTCTTTTGTGACCCTGGTTCTTTTGCATTCACTTAAGAAGAGTGTCTTTTAATAAATTTTTAATTATTTTTATTTTCTTTCCTGCCAATTTCCTGTTCATACATTTGTTTATTGGTGTATATCTTTTTCTTCTGTATTTGTAGGACCTCTTTATAATTATTGAATCTAGCACTTGTTTTATAAACATAGCAATGAAACCTGGGGGATTAAGTAACTTTCACAAGGTCAGAGAACTAGATTGAGTACTAGCTATGGAGTCCAGACGACCTGGGCCCCTAAATCACAGCCTGGGTTACCTGTCACTGCTCAGCTCATCTACTGTAAGTATAAAATTAGAAAGTGGAGGCCGAGGTACTCAATACCTAAATAGGGCTGTAGATTTGCAAGAGATTGTGATCACTTATTTGTATAATACTTCATTTATTCAGCAAATATTTTTTGAGTTCCTAATATGTTCAGGACACTAGGATAGGAAATAAAGATACAATGGCGAGAAAAAGAGACACGGTCCCATGGAGCTTATGGGCTAGGAGGAGAGGAGCATTATTCAGACCACTGCACCCATCCGTGCATAATCACCCACTGCAGAGGTTGTCAGAAGGAAAGGCAGATGGCTCTGTAAGACACGTGTGGGCACTGCCCCAGTCTGAGGGTCAAGGAGGGCTCCCTGAGAGGGAGCGTGTGAGTTGAGATCTTTACTCAGGTGAGAAGGGATGTGGAAGTGCATTCTCAGCCACAGGAACTGCTTATGCAGAAGCAGTGTAGGCGGGGAGATAACTTACTCAAGAAACAGAAGGAGGCCTAGCAGGGTGGGTACTTACAGCTGGGAGGCAGACGCTGGGGGGATGGAGAGGGGCCTGAGACAGGGCTGGAGAAAGGTGGGCTGGGCTAGACCATCCAGGCTCTCACGTGCAGCTGGATATCTTGAGCAAGGCTTCCTGGACACAGAGGGTCTCTCTGCTCCCCACTCCCCCCACCCCGTACTCCCCCCGACTCTTGCTTAGCCTTCCTGGGAGAGAAGCACTGTCAAGACAGCCTCTTGTAAATGAATCCCTCACTGCTCTTTCCTAGAACTTGGGAAACGTAATGCATCCCACTCATCTACTGGTCCCCTCAGCCACCAAGGCTGAAATTACACTTTACTCCTTTTGAGGACTTGGCAGGCTCCACCCGTGATGTTGGCCTGCAACAGAATTGTGACATCCTTGAGTCCAGCTTGGAGAACACCCGCACACCCACCCCTGGCTTTGTCATTCCCTTCTTTTTCCCCTTTCACTATTACTCACAAAGGGAATCTCTATTTTTGCTTTTTTAAAACTTACTTTTAGGACAAGACCTAAAAACCTTTCTCATTAAAGACTGGATATTACGGGGCCGGCCCGGTGGCGCACTGCTACAGTGCGCCACTTGGGAGTGCGGCGGCGCTCCCGCCAAGGGTTCGGATCCCACATGCAGACCGGTTCCTGCTCACTGGCTGAGCGAGGCGCGGGAGCAACGCCAAGGGTTGCGATCCCGTTGCCGGTCCCGGTCCGGTGCGGGGGCGACACTGAGGGTTGCAATCCGTTGCCGGACACGAAAAAAGACAAAAAAAAAAAAAAAAAGACTGGATATTATATGATGTGAAACACCTACAGAAAGTTAGACTTCAAGTTAAAGTGCCAGCCTGCAGGGAAATGACATGGTGGTCCCATAAGCAATCTGGGTCAGTCTACTTTGAGGAAAGAGGAAAGAAACTTCACTTGTACCCCTGGAATCCGTGTGTGTGTGTGTGTGTGTGTGTGTGTGTGTGTGTGTGTGTGTGTGTGTGTGTGAGAGAGAGAGAGAGAGAGAGACTAGCTGATCAATTTCAAAACTAGTTACCTTCGTTAGGCTACACTGATCACGGTAGGGGACTTTGTTCTTCACCAGTATCTGTTTTCAGACATGTGGGAAGATTGCCTTTCTCCTCTCCTTGAAGTCAGGTATGGCTGAGTGACCTGCTTTGGCCAGTGGAATGTGTATGGAAACATCACATGATCGTTGCTGCGACTGACTCCTAGACTATCCTCTCCCTGCTGCTACAGTTCTGGAGGCATGTGCTGATGTGGAAGTGTCATAAGACTGTATGTAGTAGCCTGGATTGCTCAGTCAACTTAGGGATGACAGGCGTCCTGAAGATGTGCTCCTATTCACAGAGCAATTCATAGGAGGGAGAGATACACTCGGGTTGTGTTAAGCTACTGAGATCTGGGGCTGCCCGTTACTGCAGCATTGCCTAGCCTACCTGACTAATTCATATGCTTATTTAGGAACTCAGAAACATCAGTGTGCACATATACATTTTGTGTGTGTATGTGGTGTGTGTGTGTGTGTGTGTGTGTGTGTGTGTGTGTGTGTGTTTGAGAGAAAGAAAAAAGGGAAAGAGACAGAGAATTGACTTATGGTGACAGTTTGGTTTTAAAATAAGGTACAAGTTCTTTAACTGCTTGATTTTAGCCAGTTTGGGACTTTTTGCAGTAAATTGCACAAATGGATGTGTAAGTATATACAAACAAATACATGGTTTACATAAGTGTTTATGCACAATATAAAACATATTCTTATGTTTTGTTTGTGCTGTAGGATACAAATGTATTAGGGTCACTCAGAGTTGTCTTCTACAATCCTCAAATAATATTTTTAAAAAATTGAGCTAAGTAGTTGTTTAGAGGCTCAAGGCAATACTGCATCTTTAGGATACATTCCAGATTACCTACTGAGTCATGGACAATGTACACTGTGCCTTCATACCAACAGCATAAGAAAAGGCCAGAGTTAGCCTTAGTTTTATATTTCCTGAGTTTTCTTGATTGCCGTCTGATCCTTCATGTTGTTCCAACATAGAGTGATTTTTAAAGGAGAATTTAATTTAATATGAGTCTGAATATCCTTTGGAATGCTAGAAACCAGCATTACTGCAGCGACCCTAATGAAAAACACAAGTTCCAAGTACCAGTCTGTGGTCAGAGCCAGCATTCCAGCCCCGCTCTCTCGTGGAGGCTCCTACCACATGGTGCTCCTTTCCCAGCCCTTTGCTTTTCTAGTTAAAGATGTCAGGGGCCCTAGCCCACATGGTATGCTAAACAGTCCACTGCTTACAGCAGGCGCCTACAGCTCAAGTGCAAAGACTTTGAACTCATAAAACACACCACCGTCACCACCACCACCACCACTAAATGGAAGTCTCCTATTAATGTCCCGGCAGATAGATGTGCACTTATTTTAAAACATCCTACATGTGCGCATCGACACATTCCCATATATGTTCAAGACAAAGAGCACAGTACCTTCCAGAAGAAAACTCATGCAATTGGGCTGAGGCTGATTCACTCCCATGTTTTATCACCGGTGTGGAATGCCAGTAACAAGAGCTATCATTTGTTTGTGAATTCACGGAAGACTGGACTTGCACACTGGAAAGGGGCTTCCCAATGAATAGGAATGGGGAGACTTGCTGTGCATTAGCATATTTTATCTGCCCTTGTTTTGAAATTAGCTGTGGTTGAAAAGGGAAGGTAGAGATTGACACTTTTTTAGAAAATTGACATTTGGAATGAGGTTTAACTATGTAGGCAAATTCTAAAGTTAACTGTTGGGATCCTTGGGCTTGCACAAGACATTTTTCCCCTTCTCGTGTGATAACAGAATCTCCTAATCACTATTATTCTTTCCTAAAGGCTACTTGTTTTTTGATACAATGCATCTCTGTTTTGTCTGGGGTTGCTTAACTATAGATCAGGAGAATTCTATGCTGTAGCAAAAGCGAATCTGCAAAGCTAAATTACATCTTATCAATGTGTGTTCTTCACTGAACATATGCCATGTGCCCCAAACTGTTCTAAGCACTTTGGGGGTAGAGTAGGGGTGGGACAATATGTGGGTAATGTCAAAGTCTTCTTGAAGGAATACTTCATAGGGTTCTCTATCCACCTGAGGGAGGGAGATGTTAGATAGGCAGATAGCAAAATAGAGATCGAGATAGAGATAGAGCTAGAGAAAGTTGAATAAAACATAAGGTAAAAATTAAAGTAGTGTGTTATTAAGACCAATGAATATTCTAGAAGTTTGAAGAATAAAATGATGGGCATGAGCTGGAACATTCAGGGAAGATTTCAAAAGAAGATTTGGTGAGTCTATTATTCTATTTGATAGAATAGGAGAGGATCTGGATATATAAGGGGTAAGCATTCTGGAACCGAGAGGTGCTAAGTTATGAAGCACAGTAATTAAGTGTATAAGCACTGCATCGTGAAAGTATAGTGTTCTAGAAGTTAAAAGCATGACTCTCATAAAAATATATAGTGCATACTTTTCAAAGATCTACTTAGCTCATTAATGAGGGAATCAGTAGTATTATAAAGCTGACTGAACAGATTATAGAAGAAATCAGAGTATAGTCATGCACCACATAGGGATACTTTAGTCAATGACAGACCGCATATACGACACCAGTTCCATAAGATTATAATGGAGCTGAAGAATTCCCATCAGCTAGTGATGTCATAGCCATGGAAAAGTCAGAGTACAACGCATTACTCACATAGGAGCACTAGGCCATACCATACAGCCTAGGTGTGTAAGAGGCTATACCGTCCAGGTTTGTGTGAGTACATTCTATGAAGTTTGCACAATGACAAAATCACCTAACAACATATTTCTCAGGACAACATATCTCTGCAGTCAAGCAATGCATGACTGTATATACTGTTAATGAGAGTTAAAATTCCAAAACAAGATTGTTAAGTTAAAAACACAACTGGTTTATATCCTACAGGACAACAAAACTGTAACTTTGGGGGCTTCCTTTCCTACTGAACAAAAATCTTTGTATCTCTACTGTACAAAAGCCATTTGCAACTTGACAGTCTTCACCAAGTTAAAATAACTAAAGAGTCTGGGTCCTAATCAACAGTCACTTGTAAGTCAAACAAAGGTGCATTTCCCCGGATAATTAGGTGCTCTCTATGGAGGCCTATTTGACAGTGCTCCCATACAACATTAAAAGAACACAATATTGACAAGGTCTCCACTGTATGTGCACTTGTTACAACAGTATTCGGGCAGAGGGAGTTCTAACTTTGTCCCACCATTTGCCAGCTGTATAATTGTGCAATGTTCCTTGACTTCTGGATTCTTCACTTTCTTTATCTATAAAATGTAGGCAATAATAACTCTTAGCATATACAGTTGTGATAGGGATCAAATGAGATAATACAACATAAGTGTCTTGCATAACACCCAGCACAGAGTAAGGGCTCCAGGTATACTTCATATAAATAGGGGGTAGGATCCCAGGCAGGTAAGCATGAGTATCATGTTTGGAAGGCATGGGGTAGACTAGCCCGGCCGGAGGGAAGAACTGAGAAATAGAGAAGGAGATTGAATAAAGGGTTTTTAGCCAGATTAGAGCAGATGAAAAGAAAAAATTTAATAAATAGAAAACAAAGAAAAGTACAGAGACATTTTTAGAAATTTGAATTTTTATCCTAAAGTCAGCTGAGAACTACCGGTGTTTTTTGAGCTGCATAGTGATGTGGTGAATGCAGAATCTGGGGAAAATTAACTCAACTTTCTATAGAGCAACCTGGAACCGGGAAAGGAAATGGTACAGGGCTGAGAAGCCAAAAGAGAGGGGGAACCACCCATGAATACCAGACTGTGGGGCTGGGAGATTGTAGGAATGCTCTTATCTTCAATATGAGTAGGCACCTTAGGGAAAGGGACAGTTTTAAAGTGAAGATGAGGAATTCCGTGTGCATCTCCTAGCTGTATTTGAGATTAAGGGATATGTAAGTGGAAATGTTCAGTAGGCAGTAGGAGCCCAAAATTTGGATGCAAAACCGTGGTAGAGATATAGCTTTAGAGATTATCCACACGATCATAACAGCTAAAGCCGTGAAAGTCAAGGGACTAATGAAGCAGCGGAGAGAAAGGAGCAGAATTATACATGTCCTTTCTTCCTCATTTTCTAAAAGATGGCTCTTTTCCCAAGGATAAAAACATAGCAGGTCGGAGAGACAGGAGGGGCAAAGCTCTGTGACACTTTGGGATGCAGAGCAGGAGAGGGACAGAGGACAGGGAAGAGGGCCAACTCTGTGGAACGCTCCCTAGAGCTCACGGAGGAGGACGGAGGCAAGGCACACGGGGTTTGGTGGATTTCATCACTAAACAGAAGAAATTCTGCAAATACATTGTAGACATTGGCTTAAATTCACCCTAAGGTATAAATAACCAACATGAGGTTGTTTCCAAATTAGGTGTTTACTGGGAGGAAGAGAATGTTGAAGCATGGGGGAAATTTAAGGTGCAGAGATCCGAGTAGGCAGTGCCTGGTGCTTGGTTTGCTCCTAAAGCAGCCCTGAGACAAGGATGTGGGTGCGAGCAGTTTATTTAGGAGGTGGTCCCAGGAAGAGCCAGGAGAGGAGTGGACAGTGGGCAGGAAGGGGTTAATCAGCAAGGTCACACTGTGGGCAGCCACGGCTCAGTCCTGCCAGGAGGGCCTGTGAAAAACACACTGGAGAGCTGTCACACCCGAGGACTGAGTTGCTGCAGTACTTACTTATCCACCAAGTCCGGGCTGTTGGTTGAGAGATGTTCCTGGGTTTTAACATCCCAGTACTTCTGGTCTGCCTGCGCCTGCAACCAGAGAAGGCCCTCAGGAGAGCGCACAGGCCAGGCAGTGAACATCCCCTGGGGTGCCCAAGAACAGAAAGTACCTAGGGGCTCTGGGTGGGGAACCCACAGTGTTTGGAGAACAAAGACTCTGGAGCCAGACCACCTGAGTCTGAATCTGGCTGGACTGGCTGCTTTTGAGAATGACTCTGGGCGGGGCCTCTGAAAAGTCCTCCGAGGCAATTTCAGTTCAACCTGTTTCAAGTTTCCTAAGAGTTGCCTCTAAAACCTAAAAACGCCAAGTTATCTGTTGGGAGTCTAATAGGATTATTACCTGCCATGGTCTGGTCACTCGGTGTGCATCAGACACTGTAACACGTGCTCTCTATGTGGGGCATGGTGGGGTCTTCTGACCCCTGCGTACAGCCTGCTCCCTCCTAGTCCTCAGGGGTGGGGCAGATCTTTATCACCCTGGTGTGAAGTCACACAGACTAGTTAGCATAACTCCCACAAGTTCTTCTATAAAGACGATTAGTCTTAGAAGACGCTGTAGTCTAAATATTCCAAAGACCTGAGGACCTGCAGATACCTTTCCGGATGGATGTGGGAATCGTGGCTGTCATGTGTCTCAGAGCCCTGCCGCCTCCCGTTGGGCCATCACAGCACGCATTAGACCAGGATGACACTGTACCATGTGGCACTTCTTTTCCTACCACGCAGGTCCAAGGAGACTCTATTCTCTCATCTCCCTTCCTCTTCTCTCCCTCCCCCTGTGAGTTTTCTAACCTCTCCGCTCCCCTTCCTAGTCCTGGCTCTATGCTGGCAGCACTTGGCAGAGCTGGCTACACGTTCTCCACTGAGTGTCCCAGGTCCTCTTAGCTAGCCCCTCCTGTGACCACAGTCTCAGGTTCTGGGGGGATAACAGCTCCTTGTCATTACAAGCCAAGGGGTACAGTAACATCATTCATAAGATTCTTTCAACCTTGCATATTCTTTCACCTTTATAGATACTCTCTTTATTAGCCTCACCTCTAATTACCCAATTGGGGTTTATCGTCTGTTTCCTGGACCCCAGCAGGGTCCTGGCTGATACAATGCGCAAGTTGACTACAGGCAATTTGGGGGCAGAAACTCTGACTAATGCTTCTCTCGAGCCTGTCCCTGTGAAAACACAACCACAAACGTTAGTAGAGCTGAAAACGCTGAGGTTCAGAGTGCACCCCATCAGAGGAGAGTAACTGTTCCTGGGGAAAAAAATATTCAGAAGGGGCGCTGTAACTTCAGTCTTTTACTCTACGAACACTGAGAACCCCCCATATGCCAGGCACTGTTCTAGGTGCTAGGAATACAGTGTAAGCAGGACAGAATCCTTGCCTCAGGGAATCATATTCTGTTGCAAGGAAGGAGTCAGACCACACTCATACATATAAATAAAAAAGACAACTTCAGATCTTGATAAAGAGGATTTTAAAAGTGCCAGACAAGAAGGAATACTATTTTGAGCTGGACGGCTAATGAGGGCTCTTATGAGTTAATGTCTAAGCTGATGGGGCATATTCCTTAGCATAACCGAGACGCTCCCATCTCAAGCAGCCCTGAATCACCGAGGGGGTTTTCAGGGATGCTACAGCCCTGCATGAGCGGGAAGGAACAATGAGCCAATAAAATCTGGGTATTAGTGTTAAAGGGACTCGTTTGTTCCCGAAAGCTGGGTTATACATCTCTTCACCTTTATCACATGATACCTGTAGCAGCTCAAGAAAAACTGATTAACTGAATAGTTGCTACAATTCTTCCTACTCTTACGGAGACTGTGACCCTGGTCAAAATGGCATGAGGTTGCTATAACTTGGGTTCTGCCAGCAGATTAGAGATGACTCTTGGCTGTGGGTGTGTGAGGTTTTCTTAAAATGGAATTTGAGGGTGAGCACTAACATACTGGTAAACCTCTGTTTGCTGGAAAAACTTTTTTTCAACCAACTCTGAGAGAAGCAGAATATTATCACAGGAAGTTCCAAGATGGGGTCTACTTTACGGGAATTGGAATCAAATCCAAACATTTTGTGGCTCAGCCATTTAAACATCTAGTTAAACATTTGGACGTGTATCCATCTCTGGTCCAGCCTGGAGCCACTGGGACTTTTGCATGGAATCCACTGCAATCTACTAATGACCGTCTTCACAAAAACCACAGTGCAGGCAGCAGCCGAATTCTGAAAATGGGTTTTCTGCTCTCAAGGAATAATACCAAAGGGAGAAAACTTGGAGATACCTAGTACTCCTACCCACGCGTGTTCCCCGAACCTCATTAACTCAATCCCGAGGCTCTCCTTCCCATCTCTTAGCCCCGCGGCCACCAGCTTCTTGCACCCTCAGCTCTTTGGCTCCTTCCCTAACAGCACGTTGATCGTAACTGTGCATGAGGCTAGCTTCTAGAGCAAGCTGGCTCAGGACCATCACAGGTCATCCCAGTTGACTGTGTAACATATGAATGGAGCTGCTCATAGTGGCTCTTGTCACAGTATTTAAATACTTACACATGGCTGGTGTGTTTGTCTTCTTTTCTAAGGAACATGCCATTTGCCTAATATAATGATGAAAGCTTGGTAGCACAAGGTCATTTCATGGACGTGACACTCAAAGGCAGCAGTTCCCAGACTTTTTGGTCTTAGCCATTCTTCATGCCCTTAAAAAGTATTAAGGTTCCCAAAGAGTTTTTGTTTATGTGGGTAATAGTTGGCTATGTCAGAAATTAAAACTGAAATTCTTTCTTAATTTACTTAAAATAACAAGAAACACATCATATGTTAACATAAACATCATACTTTCATGAATGGTAAGTATATTTTCCAAAATCAAAATTAATTAATGAGAAGGGTAGTATTGTTTTACAGTTTGCAAGTCTCCTTAACTCGATACTTGGTTTATCAGAAGATAGCAGGACTCTCGTTTCTGTTTCCATGTTCAGTCTGTTGAGGGGCTATTATTCTGTCCCAGTTGGTGGGAAAGCAGCACATGTGCTGGGAGGGGGATAACAAAGAGCTCTCTGCTAATCCCAGGAACGTGCCATGAGATTTGGGGAGTGGCAGGAAAAATAGGATAGGAATGTTGCAATTCCACAACGTTACATTTTGGATCTACAAAGACAGATTTCAAATGTTAAAGCTGGGTGGGAACTTAGAGGTCACATGACAAGCCCTTCAGTCTAAAAAATATACTGACTTGATGACAAGCTATTAGGGAAGTCCCACCAACACCTGGGGGTATAGCCCATGTGCAAAATGAATAGTCCCAAGAAACAAGAAGGGGGCTGGAGTGTGTTCCCCCATCCCCCACAGACATCCCAATTTTTTTAGTGCTGAATTGTTCTCTCCAGCAGCATTGGGCTCCATCCAGGGAATATATGTTCAGCTAGCCACTTAACAAACTCAAGCTGTGGTTTAGGGTTGATAAATAATTATGTTAATTAGCAGGTTGGAGGAAAAATATGATGTTATTCCTGTGGAATGCTCTGAAAAGCTGGAAACACTTAACTGCAAAAACTACATGTGGTGAAATAACCAATAATTTGCTTAAGAAACCCACATCTGGTTTGCTGGCTCAGAGCAGGGGTTAATAGTCTTTCGAGGGCAGCCAGTGGTGTAGAGGGTCCCAGGATAAGCAGCCAAGCCTTCCCGGCAGGAAATGGGCTTGTTCTCGTAGCACAAGCATTTGCATTGGCTTCTAACCAGGGTGAAACGTATAAGGGATTGTTTAGTTTGCCTCTTTCCTTTTTCTCTTTTGTAACACGCAGTTTGAAAATGTCACACTTGTACACTTGGAGATGAGAAAGAGGTATAGAAAAGTCAGGCAAGAATAATGAAAAAAGCGTTTGCTCCAAACTTCTAAAAGGGTGCAGCAAACACACCGCAGTAGTAAAGCACACACAAATGAGTTCAATTCATATACGCATAATTATTTATTATCATGACAGACACACTGATTTAATATTATTGAGCATCTTTCTTGTACAAGGCACAGATATGAGAGTTGCAGCTAATACATTGTTGAGTCACCTGTGGTCCCAGACATCCAGGAGGAAACAGTTCAGGGGGGAGAATACCACAAGTACACGATGTGTGTGCACAGGACAATCCCAGTGTGGTGTGTGTCATTAAAGAGAGTGTAAGTGCTGTGAGAGGCTCGGAGAAAGAACCCTTCCTATAAGATTGGAGGAGTCCCTGAAGGTCTCCTGTTGACAGTGGGAATGCAGCTGAGGCATAAAAGACAACCGGGACTCCAGCAGCTGCAAATGAAGGCAGATCGGTGTTGGGATGGAACACACAGCACTTCTGTAGACACAGGTGAAGAGGCGGGGCCATGAGAAAACCCACTGGGCTGCAGTGGGAATAGACGTGAACGACGTGGGAGGTTAACCAGAGAAAAGCCATCGCTGGAGACACCACTGGAATATGGCTCCGCAGCAGCACCGGGTCTGATCAAATGGAGCCAAATAAGTCTGAGGACCAAGATGGGCTCGGAAAGATACTCTCCAAAGTCCAGAAGTTCCTACAGAGATGCGACATGTTAGCCGTTATCCACCAGGTATTTATGTAACTTGGTGATTTATTGGATATAAGGGCCAAGGTAGGGAAGAGTTGAAGATACTTTCCAAGGCTCAATCTGCAAAGACTAAGAGAATGCACTTTAATTTCCAGGCCATCAGGTAGATATATCCAGCAGATGGCTAAAAATGAGGGTATAGAAGCCAGCCCCATACGGGAAGGGGGTACATTTAGGGGTCAAGAGAAGGAAGAACGGCCGGATCAAGGAGAAAGTGAGAAGCGGCGTCCTGCGTGCACTGCGGCCCTCTTCCAATGTCCTCACTGCAGCCAGGAGATCTTCAAGAAACGCACAGCTGGTCACGGCAGCCGCCCACCATGCACACGGTAAAGGCGTTGCAATGGCTTCCGGTTGCTCTTGGAATAAATATCAAGTCCTAACATGAGCTACAGGGCCCCACGAGTTCTACAGGTTCTGGTCTCCGTCCTCTGTTCCGCGGCCACTGCGGGATTCTTTCCAGCCGTGGGCCTGCTAGGGCACCTCCTGCCACGGGGCCTCTGCCCTGCCTGAGAACGCTCTGTCATCTCTTTGCCTATTGCCCTCTACGTGCCGTTCTCAGTGCAGTGGCCTCCCTCTAGGGAAGCCCTTCGTACGTCTCCAGTTGGGTGGATCAGATCCTCTCATTCCATCTCCTCAGAGCACCTCATGCTTTCCCTTTCAGACTCATCGCAGTTGCAACTGTATTTCTTTTAGTAAAATTATTTGATTCATACTAGTTCTCCCAAGGAGTTGTAAGTTCCTGGGACAGGGTCGTCGTTATGTCCTTTATTCCCAGGACAGTGCCTGGCACTTGGCAGGCTCTCGGTGCATCACTGCTGAGTGAATGCGTGCTAAAGGATAGTATAAAAACCCTCACACCTGCACTGTCCTCTTATCTTCATGACATACCTATGAGGTAGGTATTATAAACTGAGTTTTACAAACATGAGCACTTTAAGATACTGAACACCTCTCTCAGCACCATGCAGAAAGTTAGTGGTAGCACCGTGGCCTGGATGCTGTCCACGGCTTCACGGATCCCCCTTGGGAACAGAATTTAGGTCACAGATTCCAAAAAGGGAAGTGGCTTCCAGGTGAGGTACAGATGGTCACAAGTCCCAAATACCACAAAGGAGGACAGAGACAGGGACACTGCACTGATTTGGGACATCAAAGCTGGCCTTTTAGATAGCAGTAGCAGAAGCGTAATGCAGGCAGAAGTCAGACTGTGAGTTCTTAAAAGCAGGTTGAATCAAGGAAATCTTTTGGGAAAGGAGAGGAATTACAAGGTGATTTGAAAAAGTCACACAGGTTGTCCAGAGGGAGGCTGAGGAAGGACACTTGGGGACTGAGAAGATCATAAGCAACTTAGAATTCTCCGCAGGGTGAATGAAAAGACAAAACACACAGTGTTATAACACTGAGGTCAAGGGTTCGGATCCCAGCAGCGGCCAGCCACGGAAAGAAAAAAGAGATAAAAAATGCAAAACAGAACCATACTTCATAAACAAGGAAACTGCAATCCTTTTCTAAGATACTTTATGCAAAATGTAAACAGCAAAACTATGGGGGAAAGTGCCTTTACCAGTAATCAAAGACAGAGAAATTAGAGGTGCCATTTTCACTTATCAAACTGGGAACATTTTTAAAAGAAGGGTGCTTGGTGCTGCTTTACTGTTTATCTTCTGATGGTGTGAGGGCCAAACCAGCATCACAGCATGTGACAGCTCCTGTCCAGAGAGCGGGTGGCCTTCGTCGTGGTGGAGAGTGAACATGGTGGGTGTTTGTTTCAAGGGAGGAAAAGTATCAATTCTCTCCCTTTCTTGGTGGGTTCTTCAGTTTGAAAAGCCATCTGCCGTAGAAAATGCTATTTTATGACATGAGACAAGAATGGGTGACATACTCTCTGGGTGGCAAAATGGCCTCCCAGTTTTAAAGGCAAGAGAAACACGTGAAGGTATGCAGTGTACACAATAGTAGTCACCTGTAGTGAGCAATACCATTAAATAAAACAAACCAGTGGGATCTTCTAATTAAATAAAATAAACTAAGGGCATGGCTATAATTCACTGATGGGACCTTCTGATATTCCAGTGAAAATATCTGTAAAAACATATCCAATAAAAGATGAAAGCTTCTTACGTTGGAATTGATACTAAGAACCAACCTAATGTTAGAGTTAGGAAAGATTTCCTCTACTTCCAGGACGACAGACTAGCATGTGACACATGTTTGGCAGACGACTATCCCCGTCCACCCTAAAGGAAAGCCAAAGACTCAGTGTTTCCCTTGCCGTCAGCCTTTTGGCTAAAAGGTGAGGGCCTCCTCCAACTTGAAAAGCCTCCTTCTACTGCAGGAGTATTATTTATTTCAGATGATTCATCCCCGCCCCCACTCCAGTTGGTAACTGTCTGTCACATCAATAAAAGGGCATTTTCTACCCCCAAAACAGCATAGCAGAAGGTGGCTATGTACAGTGCATCCTGGGAGCTGCAGACCTACCCGGTAAAATGCTGTGAAAGAAATAGGCCAAATAGCAGGGCCTACTGGGGAAGGGTTTTGTCGCGTTGTTGTGTACTCAGGCGTTTCCACTTCTCAGAAGAACAGGCAGAGAGAGGGACAGAAGACCCCTCCTCGGTCCAGCAGAACCTGACTGGATGGAACCTGGGCTGGGCCAGGAACTGTAGAAGGGAGAAGGGTCCCCCACCTGTGAGTGGACAAGGAGCGGAGACCAGTGCCCAGGTCCAGACAGCTTTCTCTTCATCCTAAGGCGGGGAAATGAGCCAGAGAGATGCAAAACACCACAAAACAAGAGAACAGCAATTTTGAAGAGCAAACATAGATACGTCCAAAAAATAAATAGAATAGAATAAGCTACCATTTTTGCTTATCAAATCGGCAAAACCTTTCTAACAAAACATATAAAGAGAGTGAATTTTTTAGAAGAGGCAAGGAAAAATACATTCTTATGCACTGTCAGTGGAGATATAAACTGCCAGAAACTTCCAGGAAAAGACTCAGGCTTCTCTATCTTCATCGTTGCAGTCT
Organism: Galeopterus variegatus; assembly: GCF_000696425.1. Classification (NCBI taxonomy): domain Eukaryota; kingdom Metazoa; phylum Chordata; class Mammalia; order Dermoptera; family Cynocephalidae; genus Galeopterus; species Galeopterus variegatus. Next base: position 496,296 of record NW_007726241.1, read on the forward strand.
TATTTTAAAAACTTATGACGTAATATAGAAGAAGGGTTACATTTTTATATCCATAATTGCATAATAGACCATCATAGGGATGTACTCTAATTTACTTAATGACATGAAGAGTGCTTATGATATACCTTCAAATCAAAAACACAAGATACAAACCTTATTTTAATACAATATGACATCAGTTTTTAAAAACAAACTAAAAGCAAATATAAACATAGAAAAAAATGGAAGAAATACATTTAAATATTAGTGGTTATAGCTGGAAATATATTGGATATAGAATTTTCAATAATGCAGAATTTGTCATTTGTTTATTACAAATAGATGAGTTAATAAAAGAGCTGTGGGGAGATGGGTTTTAGAGGTAACCAGATAGGGCAACCAAAAATAGTAGTAGAAGGGGTATGTCCATCCACCACACACATGAGCCCAGTGATGACATTAGTAGGAATTTAAGCATGTCAGAGACAACTTTCTCTTCCCCGTAAACAGACCCTAGAATACCATTTTAAAATGTCAAGAATTGGTAGGCAAATTCACACTTGATGGATGCTTACCAAATAGTTGTGAAACAGTTTTATTAACAGAGGTTTTGTAGGAAAATGATCTCATTCCAAATGGTGCTCATGGACCTAAACTGTGAAGTAATGGGAGAATCATCAAAATGGAAAGACTTTACAAAATGATAAATTAACTAATGGCAACTACACTGGAAACTCAGTTGAGATTAAGAGAGCCCTGGAGTCTGACTCAGAGAGCAAGGCTCTACTGCCCCATGTTGGGGGCTGACCGTGGACAGGTCACTTTCCTTTCTGGGTTCAGTGTCCTCATTTATGAGATGGGGATGGTGAGCTGCCCAATTCCCCTCACAGGGTTATTGTAAATAGCAAAATGCAAAATGCACATGAACGAGTGCTCTGCAATGAGTCACGGCTGCGTATTATATTAAGGAGAGAAGGGCAAGGAGGCAGGGTTTATGAGCCACGGCACTAACGTCCTCATGTGCATGGTGCTGCCCTTTCCCCTGACAATAGCACCACATACTGAGTGCTGTTGAAAGATGGCTTTTTTCCAGCTGTGATTATTTTCTGAAAAGCTGGGCTAAGATATGTTTCACTCACTATATTTCATTTTCTGTTGCTTATAACAGAATACCCGAAACTGGGTAATTTATAAAGAAACGAAACATATTTCTTACAGTTTTGGAGGCTGGGAAATCCACTGTCCAGGCGGTTGCATCTGGTGAGGGCTGCCTTCTGTGTGGGGACATTCTAGGGGGTCCTGTGGTGACCAGGTTATCACATGGCAAGAATGGCCTGAGCAAGAGAGTTAACTTGCTCACTCGCTGTCCTTACAAAACCATCAGAACCACTCCCTGATAACTCACTAAATCACCAGCTCATTACTCCATGGACGGATTAATCCATCCACGACGGCACAGTCCTCACAATCCAATCACCTCGTAAAGGCCTCACCCTTTAAATACCATAATCAGATTTCCCACCCTCTTAACTCTGTTACAGTGGGGACCAGGTTTCCAACACGTGAGCTTTGGGGGCACACATCCAACCCATAACATTTATAATGTTGGAGTTTCCATTTTTTTGTTTGCCTGGAACACTCAAAAGATTTTTCATATTTAGAATCGGTACTAGAAAGATACTTTCAAAAGATAATACCCAAATGTGGAATTATCCATTGAATGTTAAAATCAGCATATTTTGGATGTATTTGGTCAGTGTTATGATGAAGGAGAACTTTACTTTTCAAAAATGTTTATAGTCAAGGATGTTTGCTTGTGCATGGCATATGTGTGTGTGTGTGTGTATGTGTGTGCATGCACATGTGTGTGCTCACTGGTGCATATGTATATTACAGTGAGGATGAAGGGAAATAATTCAAGAACCTGTAAGAAGCAGTAGAGGAAGTGGCAACCAAATCCACACCCTCTCCTCCTGACCCCTAAAGGATCAGGCCACATTTTGTAGAAGTGGTTGATCATGAGTGATTGGTAGGAGATGGTCACATTTATTTATAAGGAGACATACACACACACACACACGGCAACAAATGAGCTTAAGCTGCACAAAATATAGACTGTGGATAAGAAAATAACGTGCACAAAAAAATGTATATCGGCCACATGTATAACAGAGAAAAATAACAGATCTACCAAGAAGAAACTTGTTAAGTTTCACCCATAAAATAGAATTCCATAAGGCCGTTCCAAACTCTGATGAGGATCTGTATTCACATATTGGAAGGTGTGCATGAGCTAACTGTTTTAGTCCGTTTTGTGTTGCTATAACAGAAATACCTGAGACTGGGTAATTTATAAAGGAAAGAGGTTTATTTGGCTTACGATTCTGGGACAGCTGCATCTGGCACGGGCCTCAGGCTACTTCTACTCATGGTGGAAAGTGGCAGCAGCCGGCGGGTACAAGCAGATCACATGGCGAGAGGAAGCAAGAGAGAGAGAAGGTGCCAGGGTCCTATAAACAACGAGTTCTCATGGAAACTAATAGAGCAAGAACTCACCCATTAATCCCCCCTCCCCCAGGGAGAGCATTAATCCATGAGGGATCCGCCCCCATGACTCAATCAGTTTCCAACACTGCCACATTGGGGATCAAATTTCCACATGAGTTTTGGAGGGGACAACACATCCTAACTCCATCAGCTAACACTGCGTGAAAAACAGAAAACTATATCCAATTTGTATGATATGATCCAAATTTATAACTATAATCCAAAGATATATTGTTTATTTATATTTTATAAAAAAAAAACAACATGAAAATATGTACCCTAAAATGTTAACCCTGGTTATTTCTAAGTGTTTTTAACTTTCTACTTCGCTGTAACTGTTGGAATTTTTAGCAGTCTGAATATATTAACAGCCATACTTTTTTGAGGAAAGTAGCAAATTGTATTGTCCACCAAAAAATACTTAGACTTAAATCTTAGAGATAAGAAGTGATTAAAAATTAGCCTTGTTCCTCTCCATCATGAGTTCGCGTAACGTGTTTGTACCCTATTCCTACTCCAACCTTTGACCTTGAGAACCTGCAGAGCTTAAGAAGGAAACAGCCAACCAGCCCAGTTGCACAAAAAGACAGCCTCAGATCACTGATATAAAAATTTCTAGATCTTAAATAGGAACCATCCAATCAACAGGTACTCTTTCCTCTGAGGCCTTTCTTGCCTTGCTGGTGTAATATCTGTACCAGTGGCTTTGACAATACTTTTTAAAGCCACAAATAAAGGTAAAGCTTGAGTGAAAAGCCAAGGAATTATTTCTGCGGAGTTAAAATCACTGTGGGTGAGGATTCTGAGCCAACAGAAGTTGAAGCTGATTTAAAGGAGGTTTAAATTGGGACCTCTAATAGGAAGAACTAGTTTGACAAACTTATTACACTTAATACACTAGGTAAACAAAGATTTAATGTCAGAATAGTATTAACAATGATGTTTGGTTAATAGAATGAAATGTTTTCCTTCTTCTAATCCTTCCTTTAAGATAGTCAGCAACCGCAGGGACCTATTATGGAATTAAAATTAATTCATATTTTTCAATTTTCATATGTAACCAACAATTCCTCTAAAATCCCCTGGGCAGTCAGGCATTACTTTCTTTTTTTTTTTTTAAAAAAAAGGAGCAGAATAAGGAGGTGTAATGAATTCCAAGAGGCAATCTCTTCCATACTGCGATTTCCCTCTGTGCCTGAGTTATGCTGATCCTTTTTGCTTTCAACCCCATTGCAGAAAAGCTTCATCGGAAAACATAAGTTTGTGTGGTTAAAGCTAATGTTGGTTTGTAGCATGGAGGATCATGCAGCTAGAAGGATCCAAAAAATGACTCTTTTTGCTCTCTGGGCAAAATGGAAGATGAGAGGATGAAAATAATCTGGCATTTAATGCTTCTTGGTGAAAAACCACACTACTCCCATCAATCCAGACTCCCAAATTAGTATTTTTTAAGTCTTCATGGGCTTTAAAGGAATCTGAACGTTTTAACTCTTCTAATAATGTTTTTTAGTTTTGATGATGGTGTGTATTTTAATGAAAACTGGATATTTGTAGACACCCCTGGGCTTTGTAATCTGGGGGAGCTGGGAGAAATGTAGAGGGTTGTGGCTAGAGTCAGTTTTGTTCCCTTCATGTTCCGAATTGTCCAGCAGAATGTAAGGAAGGCTCAAGATTTAGGGAAAGTAACAGTAAGCTTTGAACTGGTAAGTTTCCCTGTTTATTAATGCCTCCCAGTAACCCCAACTCTATTTCTTTCATAGTTAAGCTCTGAGTTGTTTTTTGTTTGTTTGTTTATGTTTTGGAAATGCATGATCCGATCTTACGGGACAGCCCAGATGAACGGAGCCAGTAAAACCTAACTACCCAGGACTGCCGACCCTTTTCACAATGGACATGTTTCTCTCTGAGGGTTTCTGTATTTAGGCTCCACGTTTAGGAGCCGCTGGCATTTTGAACTGACTCCTTACACCTCCTACCTCCTCTGGGAGGTGATACATAGAGGGCTGATGAGGTGCTGGGATGGCGACCAGATGTTCCCAGAGTCAGTGCTCCTTCTGGCCAGTCCAAAGCCCACACCACTGAACTTTACTGGGTTGAAAAGTGCCCCTCAAAAATTCGTGTCCACCCGGATCATTAGATTGTGACCTTATTTAGAAATAGGATCTTTGCAGTTGTGATATTTAAGGTGAGGTCATACTGGATTAGGGTGGGCCCTAATCCAATGACTGGCATCCTTATCAGAAGGCCCCTTGGAGACACAGACACACAGAGGAGAATGCTATGTGAAGTCAAAGGAAGATAATGGAGTGATGTGTCTATAAGCCAAGGGATGCCAAGGATTGCTGGCAAACACCAGAAGTTGGGAGAAGGGCATGGAACAGATGTTCCATCAGAGCCTCCAGTAAGAACCAACCCTGCCAACATCTTGATTGTGAACTTCTGGACTCCAGAACTGTGAGAGAATAAGTATCTGTTGTTTAAGCCACCAGTGTGTGGTACTTTGTTACAGCAGCCCTAGGAAATGAATGTACACATAGACAGGACGGGAAGTTCTTAAGAAAGTCAAGGTATTTACATTTCTTCAAAGATAGATACCTGAAGCTTTTAAATCAGGCTTTTAAAAGATATGTTTAAGCCTTCACTTAACATGTAAGATCGTTTACATTTGAAAGTGACAATTTGGAGAAATAAATAGTTTCCTTGGTTCCTGCCAAGGTCAGATAATTTTATATTTTTCCTAAAATGGAAACTTTAAGATGAAAGGAATTGTCAGGAGATGACCACTCTGTTCCCTGGTTCAGACAGGACTGTAGTTACAGCATAAGGTCACATTCTAATGACCCTGGTGGACATGAATTTTTGAGGGGCACTATTCAACCCAGTAAAGTTAAGTGGTGTGGGCTTTGGGCTGGCCAGAAGGAGCACTGGCTCCAGGACCAGCTGGCCACCGTCCCAGCACCTTGTCAGCACTCTGTGTATCAAGACCATATCCTCAAGATCTATGCAAAAGAACATTTTTTCAGGTCACACAACTCTTAAGGTACAAAAGTGTTTGTAAGTTTTAGTGCACACTATTTTATTATAAAATCTATTAAAAGAAAGATGCAAAGCATTACACAAAATAAAAACATTACTATGGTATTATTTCCTAGAAATTTACTGTGTTATAGAATACACCACAAGTCAAGAAGTTCATAAAAGCCACGGGCCCCACAGACGTGTTCAACATAAGCTTTAAAATCTATTTCTTAAAATCAAAATGCAGTTTATCCCCACAAAGAACTATATTACTTCTATTCAGGTTCTTATGCTAAATCTAGTAATGTTAGCTCACATTTTTACCAAAGCAACTGACAGTTCACATATAAAAGCACATATGCCTGCAAATGTGAACACTCTGATGTCTGTGTAGTGAGATAATCACTGACCACTTATGTTTATCTGTGCTCTAAAGCACATTGAATATCTTGAAAAACCTCATGCTGTAAAACACCCAGAAATGCTAAATAAAACACAGCAAACGTACTTTTTTAAATGCATATGTGATTTTAATCCAAGGTAAAATAAGGAACTGAAAATGAAGAGTAAGATGAAAACAAAAATAAAAAGTGGAAGTTGATATTTTGGCTGTCCTGAGAACACAGTAAAGTCTTAGTTTTAGTATCTCCCAAGACCAGGAGTTCAGGACTTGGACCTGCCTGAGTCAGAAAGGTGGAACTGAGACACTGGTGCACAATTGGGGCTCTCAAAGAGCAAGACCCTCACGGAAAGTATGAACTGAAAAAAAAGGAAGGAAGGAAGGAAGGAAGGAAGGAAGGAAGGAAGGAAGGAAGGAAGGAAGAAAGGTAGGTCAGCAAACCAGCAAAGACAGAATACAAAAGAATATCTCTGTCTTCCTAGACTCTGATTTGGGAGAAAAAAATTGGGGGAAATGTGTTAACTACAGACCTGCACTTAGGCAAGTCTGACATTCATTTTCACATCACTAGCAGGTCCAGGAAACTCCAAACCAAAAAATAACCTAAGCAGGGACCACAGATGCCATCCAGGAAGCCCTCAACCCAAGCCACACAAGATTCCCACTAAATATGAGTTCAAAATCTAAAAATAAGAAGAAACACAAAGAGAATAAACAAGAATCACACACACACACACACACACACACAATCTAATTCAGCTCCTTAAAAAATTCAGATAGTGGAATGGTTAGAAACAAACTATAAAATATGAGTGTGTTTGAAATAATTAAAGTGAAATGGTAGAATAAATATGATCAAATACAATTAGATAAAATATAACTAGATCAAATATAATTGCCTAAGCCAACTTGAAATAAAATCAGATAGAACTTATTGAAAGAAATGTAATCTCTGACATTAGAAACTCAGTGGACAGCTGGTGGATGGATAAACAAATGTGGTACATTCATGCAATGGAACATTATTCAACAATAAAAAAATTGCTAATATGTGCAACAACATGGATGAACCTCAAAAACATTATACTAAGTGAAAGAAACCAGACACAAAATACCACATATTGTATACATATCGTATGATTCTGTTTATATGAAACGTCCATAAAAAGCAAATATATAGAGAAAGAAACAGATCAGTGATCACCTAGGACTAAGGGCGGGAGTGGGGATTAACTATAAATGGGCATGAGCCACCACTCTATGGGGAGATAAAAACGTTCTAAAGTTGGATTATAGCAATGGTCACACACCTGGGTAAGTTACTAAAAAATCACTGAGCTGTACATTTTAAATGCTTGAATTTTAAGGTAGGTAAACTATATATCAATAAAGTTATTTGGGGGGCAAGTTAAACAACAGATTAGACACTGTTAAAGTTGGAATATAGATCGAAAGAAATTACATGACACTGAACAGAAAGAAGGAGAAAATATGAAAGAGAGGTAGGGAGAGTTGGAACAAGTATGAGAAGTTTCAACACACGTTTAATAGGAGTTCCGGAAAGAGAAGAGACCTTGAGAGAAAACTTTTTTTTCAAAGAAATGAAGGCTAAGGATTTGCTAGAATGATGAAAGACATTAATCACAAGTAAGTAAATAAAAGGAAATTCACACATAGGTACATTGTGGTGAAGCTACAGCATCGCTGGCAAGGAGAAGTTCTAAGAGCAACAAGAAAGAACACCTGTTCGAGAAGCTAAGGAGAGGACACAAGTTTTGTCAAGAAAGAGGTCATGAGAGAAATTTAACTGGATTCTAAGATTTTAAGGGAGTATTTAATCACAGTCTGAAAAGAAAGTTAAGGTTTAAATAAATGTATTTGCGGAGGTAAGGACATCCTAACTATAGGTGTGGGAAGGGAATTATAAGCAAAATGCAAAAGCCAAAATGAGTAATGATGGGGTGTCAGGTACAGCAGTGCCCCTTACCTGCAGCTCCATTTTCCATGGTTTCCATTACCCACCGTCCTCCACGGTCTGAAAATATTGAGATATTTTGAGAAGAAAGACAATGCATAACTTTTATTACAGTATATTATTATAATTGTTCCATTTTATTATTAGTTTTTCTTATCAATCTCTTACTGTGCCTAATTTATCAATTAAATTTTATCAGAGGTACGTATGCATAGGAAAAAAGACAGCATATATAAAGTTCTGTACTAGCCGAGGTTTCAGGCGTCCCCTGGGGGGTCTTCAAATGTATCCCCCACAGATAAGGAGGAATCCCCCACTGTACACGAAAAGAAGAGTCTAGTTGAAGCAAAGAATAAATGTAGGAAATTTGCAGGAGACAAGTTTAAGGAGGCATAGTCAAGCTAGGTTATAATGGACTTGAAAGGTCTTCTAAAGATTTGGACTTACTGATCCACCACAACTAAAAATATTCCCTTGTTGGTTCATAATGGATCCCTTTTTTAATCAATTAGATACTTATTTCATAGTAACTTAGAGAAATTCTATGCCCTTGAAACTGGAAAGGCAGCTTTCTAAAAGTGATAGTGCATTTTCCACCAGAACCCTTTAGAGTCCTGAAGTTAAACCCTAAACCTGGAAGAAGCAGGGAGTTCCGGCTGACTGATGGGACATGTCCTTGACCGTCAGGTAGACTGTCGGGGCTGCCTCAGCCTTCCCTGTGTATTTTCTTAGAACTCCTATGAATTTAACAAGCCTGGGAAAAGGGTGAGTCATAAAGGTGGAAAAATATTTTGGCTACAGCTTTGGTGAAAGGTGAAACGCAGTAAACTTGCGATGAGTCATCGTCACCTTGGGCAGCTGAAAAAAAATAAAAAGCCCGCACCACTGTTGGTACTGATCTCTCCGAGCGTCTGACACAGAGTCGCGATTTGGTAACTTCTTGTCCGGCACGAAATGCGAGTATAGTCTGTCCAGAAGAAGGCCCGAAATACCTCGTTTCCAACAGGCAGCTTGTCGGGCTGTCTGTCCCACCTCGCAGACCTCAGCGGACACAGCTGCAGCCCACCTGGTGCCGTGGCCCATCTCCCATAACTGTGAAGGACGTGCCAGCTGCTCCGGCCAACCCAGGCTCTGAAATAGGCATGCTTTAAAAATCATGCATAGCCAATTAAATTCTAAGAAAATTTCATTGGTAATGAAGTAATATGGAATTTACTTCTCTGGACTGTGACTCCCAGATCATTTGAAATAAACCCTAACAACTCATTAGTAGGTTTAAATATGAACAAAATTAACCATTGCTCCATTATATAGTTTTAGAAAAATAATCCCAAATCCTTTACCTCATTTAAAAAAAAAAAAGAAAAACTGCCTGAAAACTATGTTCAGGCACCTATTATCATCAATGTTTATAGGAAAACTAAGGGTCTCTGATTAACCATTTGATGTCAGAAAGGGTTTTAAGGCCTGTCAAGCTGTATTAGTAAATAAATCCCTGTTTACCTTCCATGATCATTACAGAGGAGCTGCAAGCCTCCTAAAGGAAAGCATTGCTCCAAGCCGGGGGAGGCAGCATTAAGTACTGCACAGACTTAAATTTGAATCTGCAACTTGTCACTTAGTGGCATGTGACCTTGGTCACATTACTCAGCTTCTCTGAGTCTCAGCTTTCTCATAAGTAAATGAAGTGATGAGCCCTATGGCAGGGCGGGTACGAGGACAAAACAAGATGACAAACACACATTCCTCTGTGCGCAGTAATGCCAGCTTCCCTCCCTTCCGCCCTTCCTAAAGCCTTAACCCTTAGGGAACCCGTAGCAGGGCTGGTGAGCCCCGCTTCATGACAAAAGGCTACGGTCGGCAGAAGTTGGAAGGGCAAAGGAGAGAGAGAGGGCGTCCCTGACAGCAGGAAAAGCATGAGCCGAAGTGGGGGACGGTGGACAGACAGTGAGGCCAGCACACGGCTGAAGGGGCGCGAACAGCAGTCCCCCCAGAGTCCCCCCAGAGTCCCCCCTTATGTGCAGAGAATGCGTTCCAAGACCCCTGGTGGGTGCCTGAAACCACAGGTCGTCCCTAACCCTGCGTATGCTGTCTTGTCCTGCACCTACGTACCTACGATACAGTTTAATCTAGAAGTTAGGCGCAGTTAAACATCAACAACAATAACCAACAATAAAACGGCCATTTTAACAATAGACTGTAGTAAAAGTTATGTGAATGCGGTCTCTCTCTGCTGCTGTCAGCGCATCTGACTGTACCGTCCTCCCCTATTTTCAGGCTGCAGTTGACCGCCGGCAACTGAAACCGCGGAAAGTGAAAGTGCGGGTAAGGGGGGACTGCTGCACTGTCCAGCTGCCCGTGGAAGGTCGGGCGTGGCTGGAGGAAGGAGGTCCTCGGGCATCACACTGAGGCATGTGGATTTTATGCTCCAAAGAATGAGGAGCCTGAAGGCTCTGGAAGTGGCAAAAATTAGTCTGACAGTGATGACTTTATTTCGAACATCTGACGCTCTTTGCTGTGAGTCAGAGGAGCCCCTTCTCTAGCTCCGAGGAAGCTTCAACACATCCTAGAGCGGCCTTCTCGCGTCCCAGTGCCCGAGGCTGACGGGGCTCCTGGCACCGCACAGCAGCTTTATTTTACAAATGAAGAAAGTGGGACCAAAGGAGGCTGGGTGACTTGCCAGAGGTCAGCATCAAGAGCTTGAAATCCACGGCTTTGATCCTAACCCTTGTGCTTTTCCCACTACTTCTCACTGATGTGATGAAAATTCTATGAAAACACATCAAAATAATCAAATGGGAGAAAGGGAACACTTAGGACACACTTGCGACCTGCGACGTATGCACCCCACAGAGTGAAATGACATTTCAGGAGTCTCATGTCCCCTTTATTCAATTCTCTGATTAAAACTTAACGATTGCCCCTAAACTATTAATGTTTGAGGGTATCATTCTTACAGGTAGCGGCTTTGACTGAAGAGAAGCACACTCCTGTTGGCGCAAATGCAGCAATGCAGCAAAAGGTTTCTGCCCTCAGGGAACTAGCCCTGATGATCAGGGTGTTGGGACGTGCCTGAGAAAGTCATGTCGTGGTGCTAAGAGCTTGTCATGAAATCCACAGCCCAGCATAGGAGCCCTGACATGCGTCTGATCTGGAGAGTCAATTCATATACTTGTCTAGAGCTTGGATGCCCCAATGATACAGTCAATGAGCCCCCAGTCATCCCCAAAGGGTGGCACCTGACAGGGTACCCTGCAGAAAGGAGACAGCCTGCAATGTAAAGGGGACTTGAAAGTCTTTCTCTACAAAGCAGGGGTTTTGAGCTTCTCCATTTACCTCACCCTGACCTGAAGAGAACCCCGACAACTGACCCCTCCCTTGAATCGCTCCTCCTCTACCTCCAAAAGAAGCTCAGCCCACGCTTGTTTCTACCGTCCCCCACCAGTGGCCTTAGTGCTTCTCAATTGACCCTGGACGTGAGCGAAGCCCAAACATGGAACCTTTCCACCCCCGAGTAATTTGACATCGAATTCACATCTCATCCTGAGAAACTCAGGATTAGCTAAAGGTTACCAAATGAAATACCGAATATGTTCCATAGACGTGCTATTGATGAGAAATGGCAAGAAACCTCCCTAGACCACATAGATAGGGCAATAGTTCCTTCCATTCTTTAGAGTTATTTTAAAAATACTAAAACAATATCACCTTACAGCTATGGTGTACTCAAATGAACATTTGAGATGATTACCATAGGTTATCAGAGTAACCTGAAAAAAACCTGAGTTATTTCTCTTTTTAATTTTCTCCCATTTCCTGCCTTACTATAGGAAAAATGTTCTTGAGCCAATATGGTCAGTAGGAAGAAAAACAGGAAAAGACATAAAGCTTCTCGAGAGAAAACTGAATAGATGTGAAAATAATGTAAGGCTACCTTAAACACATGTTAAAACAGGGCAGATTTTTTTTAAAGTAGAGTAAAAAGTGAAAGCACTGTCAAGGATCTTTGCACGAGTTTGACCTGCACAGGACTCGCCCAGTTCTGGGTTACTTTCCAGTGAAATGAACAGAGACGGTGCTTCTACCTGTGAGTCTGCTGGGGAAATATTCTCCACAGAAACACCAGAGCAAAGGCTGTGTGCTGTTTCTCTGCATGTCCCCCTGCCCCCCAGTCTGTCCTCTGCCTGCCTCCCTCTCCTGTGGCTCAATGCCCCCCTGACCCCCCCTGACAGTGGCTTGTCCCAGCTGGTGTCTCACTCAGGTTTAGCCAACAGGAGGCACTGTCAGGAGCATGGAGGACGGGAGAAGTGCGGGGTCGGAGTATTTCCTCCCTGTTTCCTCCCTGTTTGGGAGCCGCATCTCTCCACAACTGCTGTTCCAGCAAGGGTAGCCACCTCGTCCACACCACAGCCCTCCGTGGCTTCCCGCTGCTGCACGTCTCCAGGTCTTGCAGCATCCTGTGCTTCTGCCTTTAACCTTGCTAGCTGCTCTGCAAGTAGTACCTTCATGAACGTCTGTGTCCTCGAACCATCTAGGTAAACTTTCACTTCCTGTTGGGACCACTGCCCTATGGAGCTCTAATTGCCCTCCCTGCGGGGCTGTGTTGAGATTGTCAGCAGGAGTGACAAAGATGGTAGAAATGTCCCTAGCGTGTCCTTCACATAGCAGCCCCTCTGGGCTTGGTTTTATGACCTTTAGTCTATGCTTTGTAAGTCTTCTAGACCAATGCTCTCTTTCGTAGTTCAGGAAACATTATTAACAGTTTCTCAATTAGCAATGTTCATGGGAGTCGACATTATTTAAGTACTTATTAAATCAATGTTTCATATAATCTTTGCAAGCTATAGCAAGAGATTCTGCTTTTCATTTTATTAGCCAAGAGCAGTAGAGTGAAGTGTCCAGGGTCGCTCATCCCAGACCAGTGGCTAAGCAATGTCCACCTGTCCCCTGGGCCATCATGATCTCCTGGGTCAGCCGTGGCTTAACCTCGCACCTCAGGAACCACACGTGCAAGCAACTGTTGAAATAGCAGAGACACACCAGGCACTTTGTACCCAGTCTCGAGCCACTGTGCTGCCTTAGTGAGCAGGAATCCTCCTCAGGACTAGATGAAGCCTCACCAGATGCTGGGCGATTTGGAACCAGCTGACCCAGGGAAGCAGAAGTGAGGGACACTGCATTTAACCAATGCCCCACCTGGACCTCTTTGAACTCCACCACCAGTGAAAAGCACAGAGGGAATCATTCTGTCTGCAGCAGAGGCTGAGAAGCTACATTTTAAACCTTGCCGCGGTGATTGGAAGGTAAATTATCTAGATGCTCATGTTGAGCGCGCGTGCTCAAAACTGCCGGCTCCATGAGGGTAGAAGAAACATCTGTCTCCATCACCATCACATCCTGGTACATCAAGAGTGTGCTAATCAGTGTCTGTGATTGACTGACAAAGAAGCAAAAGCAAATCAATGTCTGAACTCCCTTTTCTACGAGGCTTAATCACACGTCCTGAGGTACTGTGCTCCTCCCCGGGGAAGTGCTCTTATTAGTAAAACATCCCGCACATTCTGCTCCCTGACACCGCGGGGCTGGTCCGTGGTCCATCCGCCCAGCAGAGGCCTGACTCTGAGTGGCACAGGCAGGTGTTTGGCAAAGCGTCATTCTTCTTTGTCGTAATAGTCAATCCCTTAACACGATGCTTTCAAACCAAGACGCTTATTTCCAACCTTACCTTCATTCATTTATCTACCAGTATTCACTAATTCTACTTGCTAGTTCCCCACGGCAGGCAGCCCTGCATTAGAGACCAGGAGAAGAAAATCAATGCCCTGGACAAATATCACCTGGCTCCACTGTGGGAGGCACCTACAGTGGTCAAATTGGTAGAGAGAGAAAGTAGAAGGGTGCTTGCCAGGGCTGGGGGCCAGGGAAAACAGGGAGCTAGGGTTTGATGGATATAGAGTTTCAGTTTGGGATGATGGAAAAGTTCTAGAGATGGATGGTGGCGAATGTACTTAATGCCAGTGAATTACACACTGTAAACAGGTTGAAATGGTAAATCTTACATTACGTATACTTTACCACCACCACCCCCCCCCAAGAAAAAGAAAAAAAAAAAAATCAAAACAAAACCAGAACGAGCTTTGGAGATAATTACCTTACTTACCCCACAAGGTCAAGTTTATAATCTAAAGTTGCATTTTCAATTTTTTTTCGATACATAAAATTAATAAAATATTATTTGATTCTAAAAAGGGGGTGGGGAGGAGCACCTGTGCTTACAGATTTTACAGACTCTGGAAAAAGAACATTAGCCATAACATCCTCCCGTCAATAACGTGGCATTGCCACTGTGACAAGCAAAGGAGAGAACAGTGTGGAGAAGGTCTGCGACGGGAGGGGTCTGCCGCAGTGGGGGGACGCCCAGGAAAGGTTCCCTGCGACAGAGACGAAGTTGACAAAGTTGCTCAAGGGATGAGACGGAGGTGAGATGGGTGCAAAGGCTGGAGAGCAGTCCAGAAGGAAGGGCACCTGCAAGCCGGGCAAGGCCGAGGATGCCTGGGACGTCTGGATGCAGGAGACTGAGGGGCCCTCACCCTGCAGGGCACGCACGTGGCTCGGGACCACTTGGGGGCTGTGGTCAGAGCTGAGCGTGATTCTGAAGGGCAACACACACGGGTGCTTTCAGTAGAAGACACGGCACACAGAAAACTGCCAGCATGGGAGTGGGGCTGGTTTGTTTGCTCTCATCAGCTTCCCAAAGAGCTTCGAGGGCATCACACGATGACAGAACCGATGGTTCCATTCAGACCGCCAGGCTGGACGGAACATTTAATCGTCTTTAGAGCACGATGTGGTTATCTTGCTGAATTGGAAAATTTGCTTTACTTATTCCAAACAATTTCATAAATGATAAATAGGTATGACAAGTAAGCATGAAAAAAATACCAAGTACTTTGCTAATATTGTAACTGCATTGTAAAATATGACCCAAAAGCATGAAACAAACCCACAAGAAAAAAACAGAAGTTCTCATATTTTTAATGGTTTTTAAATCAGTCGGGATCATTGACATACAAATTGTGAATTCCACAGCACTATGTCCATAGAATTATAAATAATGTTATGTCTCTATTATATTGGATATACAGGATAATTATACAATTCAAAATATACGAAGACAGTTCAAAAGTTCACAGATTTATATTATCTTTCAATTCTATTATTTCAAGAAATTTTAGAAGTAACCTCATAAATCTTTGTCTTGTTTATACACAAATATATTTTGAATGAAGAGCAAAATAATGTAAGTCTGTTAGCTCAGAAAATTTTATCTTATTTCCATTTTTTGGCAGCTGGCCAGTTCATCAAACTATTTTAAAATCTAGAAAATTAACAGTATTTTTTTCATATTTACAAATTTCCATTTAGAATATACAGTTTTTAGAGCATACGGAAACATTTCTGCAGACCTTTCAAGGTGAAATGAAGCAAAATACTCAGCTTCTACAAGCCCTGCTTTCAGAATAATTCACCATCATTGCAGCTAGAGAAGATGCTAAATGGAATATAATCATTTTAGCAGTGCTTGTCTTCGATCTTGCTCATGCCAAATATCTCTGGCTAAATCCTAGACTCAAGGAGCCACTCTCATTAAACGTTAAAGTTTATGACATGTGGCACAAGGGAGTAAAAGCACCCTTTTAATTGCCTTTCCAGTTTTCAAATTATTTTTAAATGCATTACTTTGTGAAACTGGATAGTAAAAGGCCTGCTTCTCCTTTCAGTGCCCCGTGAGTTAGGACTGTTTCTTTCCTTCGCATCGACAGTGTGTCAGGCACTGCGTTTCAGGCTGCGCTGGGAGCCCATTTCATCATGCGTGCACATGCAAGGTGTAGAGAAGGATCTGGAAGGAGATGGAGATCACATTTCTCCCAGTCATAGGGGCTATAAATGCAGCCAGTGAAAACTCTGTTATGCTCCTGGGTATAGTTTTCATTTCTAAAGCAAACCTATTGCTTGAAAAAAAAAAGTCTCAAGGCTAATTACAACTTTTCTCTTTTGATACAAACAACTTGATTGCCAATCTGGTTTGACAGGTAAATCTTCTGGTGTGAGGTGGGGCTCGCTGGAAAGGCAGTTTGCATGCAAGAGTCTGCATTCTGCAGGGGCTTGTCCTTCCAGTTCCCGCTTGAGTGAAATCTCCAGGAGGGGCTCTCCCCAGGTCGCCCGATCTGCAGTAGCCTCCAGGCCCTCTCTGCTCTTCAGCCTGTCTTTATCCTGATAGCTTCTCGTCTTTTTGTTACCTAAAACACTGAAACACAGAAGGGCACTGTATTAGTTTGCTAGAGCTGACTTAACAAATTACTGCAAACTGGAGGGCTTAAACAACAGAAATTTATTGTTTCACATTTCTGGAGGCTGGAAGTCCAAGATTAAGGTGGCCGTGGTGTTGGTTCCTTCTTTGGGTGGTGAGGGAGAGATCTGTCCCAGGCCTTTCTCCTAGTTTCTTGTGAACAGCTGGCAATCTCTGGCATTCCTTGGCTTGTAAAGAGTCGCCCTGATCCCTGCCCCCATCTTCACATGGCGTTCTCCCTGCATGTGTTTCTCTCTGTCCAAACTTCCCCTTTTTATAAGGACACCAGTCTTATTGGATTACAGGCCCACCTTACTCCAGCAAGACCTCATTTTAACTTAATTAATTACACTGGCAAAGACCCTCTTCTCAAATAAGTTCACATGCTGAGGTACTGGGGGCTAAGACTTCAACATATGAATTTGAGGTGAAAATAATTCAACTCATTACAAGTATCATATATTTTCTATGGGTACATCAATTGTAGGCTAATATATAGTAAAAGTTCTGGAATGATACATACTAAAGAGTTGACCTTTTTCACATCTGAGAATGAGGGTGTGATAGAGCAGGGTAGGGTTGGAAGTCAAAGGGAATTTAGTTTCTCATGTAAAATCTTCATTTTTTACCAGGAGAAGGCAATTGTGCATTGCGTATGAAGTAAAAGTTTGTGTAAATAAATTGAGGTTTTGCAGTGATTCCCAGCAGAACTGCCACCAACTGCCAAGGTACTTTTTGGAAACTTGTGCACGGGCTTGTTGGCTGTTGCAGTGATTGAGGACACTGCTGGCAATTAAAGGGTGGAGAATGGGACAAAGATATCCTGCAATTCTGGGGCACTCTCCCACAACGAGGAGTTGTCCTGTTTCCTGCTCAGTTTTCAAATGTCTTGCTACACATTTACATATAAAGACAAAAGGACTTTTTCCAGCATGATTTAAATAAACACTTAATTCTCCAGAAATGCAACCTTTTTACTTATAAATTAAGGGGAAATTGTCCTTCGTTTGGTTCAGAACTTGACCAAGAGTTTTTACCTTACTGGAAAATTATGTACCCAACAGGAGCTTCGTTGTCATTATTTGAGCTGCCCGTAGATCATGCCTATAGAAGGCCGCGCTTGCAGCTGTCACATCCCTGACAATTCTCTATGCAGATGCAGTGACCAACCACTTAATTCTGTCTTGCCAAGCCCCCATGTTCTGAAACATGCATTATTCTCCTATAAACAGCTTTATTGTATTTGTCCTTTACATCAAAGTAAGACTCATATGACTTTTTACAAAATGTGTGCAGGTAAATTACATTATTTATGAATTTCATTTCAGGGTGATAAAGGGGGTGCTACAAAGAATCCTTGTGAAAAGGGAGCCTTTGTTCTCACAGACTGAGTACTACCAGGCTTCTCTGATAGTCCAAGCAAGAAATGCTGACAACCTGCACTAAAGCTCTGGAAATGGAGAAAAGGGAGTGTATTCAAGAGATATTTCAGAAGTAAAAATTGAAAGGATACATCTAAGAAGGGACTGTCAAATGCCTCCTAGATTTTTAACTCGGGCTGCTGGGAGGATTGTGGGCCCTGCCACTGAAGCATGGAACTATGAGGAAAAGATGCTGAGTTCAAGGCGGGGCATTTCAGCTCCAGGCATCTGTAGGGCAGGAGGGAGATGTCCACGAAACATGAAATGGCAGCTACACGGGTTCAGGGACCAAGAGATCCCGAGTGGGAGTAACTGTCCAGCCAGCGATTGCCTAAGCCATGGGAACAGAGTCTGTAGAATAAAAAGGGGGAAAGTCCATCGCCGAACCGAAGCACACGTCCCTGAAGGGCACGCACAGCCAAGGGGGGTCATGCGGGACCCTTCACTTTTCAACCTTATCTCCCTGTTGAGCTGGAAGCTTCTCAAGATACAAAGCAACACACAAACAAACAATAGTGAACCCCAAACCTATGGCTTCTATCACCTTGGTGTTGCCCACATTGCCCAGCCCGCAGCTGGGTACCCTGTAAGCACAGTCCTTTTCCTTCTAGAATGTTCAGGAAGGGGAGGGGACGTTCCCACTGCGATTGGGCTTTGCCAAGCATGGAAAGACTTCTCCTGAAATGCAATGACGTCAAGGCTCAAGTTCACTGCGGGCAGAGAGGAGACCGTCTTTACCTGGCCAGGCCCAGCTGTGCTGAGGGGTGGATATTATAGTCACAAAATGCATTCACATCTCAGAGAATCGGTGTCTTGTCTCTTGTGCCATCTCCCCCATATCGGACAAAACCATAACTAAATTTAACAGCAGAGGAGCGGTCACTCCCAAAGGCCTCATCTCACCAGAGTCCAGAAGAAACGCCACGCGCACTCTCCCAAAGCCGGTGTTCTGCACCCTGGGGACTCTCCCTCTGCTCAGTGTGATGGTGCAACCTCAAGGACACTCCCTCTGGCTTCCTCCCAGGTCCCGCTGTCTGCCAGAACGTACAGCACGGAACAGACCTGTCGCTGAGGGCACATACTTGTGGTTACAGAAACACACAAACACTTTCACCAGCAGCCACGTTCTCAGGCTTTGGCCAGGAGAGACTGCAGGGAACGCTGACCGCTGTGCTGCAGCCGCCATCCAGATGTGTCCTCAGCTAAGCCTGGAGCAGAGTCAGACTGTCACAGTGGACCTCGAGGTCCCCAGCCTTTATCAATCTCCCTGGACCATGTGGAGAAGGGAGGAGGGGATTGGGAAAATGTAAGAACACCCTACATCAGTATGCACAGCTTCAGCAGAAGGGTGACAGTGTGTTTTGAGTTTCCAGGTCCTGTTTTTGTTTTGTTGTCTGGAGCTAATGCTGGGGGGGCGGGGGGACATAACGGGGGAAGGAAACAAAGGAAATGGGGGAGGGGAAGAGAAGATCCTATTTCAATTACAGAAAGGTTTTGTGTGCTGTAATTTGGACGAACTAAAATAATATTGCAATCTCATGTCAAACCAGGAAATTCAATAAAGGGCAGAGATTAATATCTCGTTTTTATTATATCTTTACTATAGGTAGATACTTCAGAATTGTGAGAACAAGTCATTTCACTCCAGATTGTTACAGACTTTCATTAATGAGTATTCAACTGGAATAACTTTAATTCTAAATTTACATGTTTTACGTGTTTTTAACCTTAGAAATCTCTGTACTTTGATAACCAAATTTCTTCTTTGTTCGTAGAGATAATGGCTTAAAAATCCCACTTGAAAGTAGAATTTAAGCAGTATCAGGTCATGACAACCTGAGAAAAGTAAACAATAAATAGGAGTAATGCCTGGAATTCTACATAAGTAGACAATTTTAGCTGGGGGCTCTCAACCTAAACACCCCTGTTCAGAATTCTCTGAATTCTCCAGAATTATCTCAAGATGAGCAGGAGCCTCTAGATCAGTCCTTCCCACGAGCAGCTGCAGAAGAGCACCTCAGTCCCGAGAGAGGAGACAATGGTCATTTACAGCCTATGCAGAGCCACCGTGTACCTGAGAGTATAAGAAGAGTCTTTACCAGCCGAGCAACTGTGGGCACGATACATAACCCCTCCGCGCCTCAGTTCCTTCCTTTGTAAAGTGAAAGATTAGACTACAGTCCCTTGCAGCTCAGATATTCAGTTTAATTTTTAGTAGCATCATATTTTCAAAGCAAGATGAAAATTCATCATTCAGTTTGTAGCCTTTGAGACCTTCACAGTACTTTATAACCCTAAAGATGTTGACATCTTTTGCAGGATTAGACTGCTCATCCCACACCCATGGGACTCACAATTCCTAGGCGGGAGCCATGGGATACCCAAAGGAAAAAGATCCTTTCATCCTGGGTGAGATGCATCTAATGAAATGGGGAGCGAGAGCTGTTCCAGATGTTTCCACGCCCTTCTGCTTCCCAGTGCTGTCTACCAAGAGTTCCTCGCGATTCAACTAACACGGACATCGGTGTTCCCTTTGGCCAAAGAAGAGAGATCAGCTCACAATCGTCCAGTGTTCGTTTTACTCTAGACGTGAAGTTTCTGCCTAAAGGCTGAAGTTAATTTTAAGTTTGCGGTCAGCCAGTTGATTTTTGCACGTGCTAGCCTTATCCTTCTAGTTGAGAGAAAAACTTCATCATCGCATGAAAAGCTGTGATCCAATTACTCTAAACAGTGAAAATCAAAGCATACTAAAAATTTTGCCATTAGTCAAAAATGTATAACCATGTTATTTTATTTATTTATTTATTTTTTCCTTTTTGTCTTTTTTCGTGACCGGTAACGGGATCGCAACCCTCGGTGTTGCGCCCGCACCGCGCTCAACCAGTGAGCGGACCGGTCTCCATATGGGATCCAAACCCTTGGCGGGAGCACCGCCACACTCCCAAGCTCCACACTCTACCGAGTGCGCCACCAGGCTGGCCCTGACCATGTTATTTTAAAACAATTGTTTTAATGATATAGTAAAATATGAATTCACTTCTGATTTTAAGAAATTGAAATAATATAGGTACAAGTAATGACACCCTAAAAGCATTACCTCCAGACCCAGTTCTTTTACTACATGTAATACCCATCATAAACTTAGTATGTATCCATTCAACTCTTTTTTTATTTACATATGTAATTATACAGATAAATATTTTCCTTCAAGTCTGTGTCTTTTACATAAATGGAATAATTCTTTACTTTTGTAAATGTTTTTAACTAGAAAGAAGTCTTTAGATATTTTCATCAGTATAAATATTGATTTTTTGCACGTAAAAAATTGCTGCATAATATTCCATAGGATGGATTATGAAAGCTGTAATTATTACCCCATTAGTGGATATTTAAGGTTAAAAATATTTTAAAATTTCATAAAAGACCACAGGGACCGTTTTGTATATGTATTCTTGCACACATGTGGCCATGTTTCTCTTGAGTAGATACCAGCAGGTGAGATTACCAGCTCAGAAGAAATGTGCACTTTTAAAAGGTTTGGCAAAGTGCCCTACAAAAAGGCAATACAAAGTTAAATCCTGACCAAAGATTCAAGGTAGAAAGGAGAGTCACCTTTTATTCACGTCTCATCAAAGCATGTTATTTAACTTTGAATTATGTCTCATTTAATAGATGAAAAATAGAAGCTTATGTTAATTTGCATTTCCTTGATTATCAGTGAAGTTTAAAAGTACATTTAAAAGTATATTTATTGGTCATTTTCATTTTGTCTCCTGTGAATTACCTATTTATATCTTTTTTATTTATTACCTATTTATTCTCTTTTTCTTTCTGATGGGTTATTTTCTTATCAAATTATAGACATTATATATTCTGATATTAGTCTTTTTTTCTGCTATGTATTTTTTTCCAGCTGGATGACAGTTATTTGACTTTGTCTATGGGGTCTTTGGCTAATGAAGACTCTCCTTTTCCTTCTTTAAATTTCCTTTGTACATATAACCAGATGCGTGGGTGTATTTGGATCAATATTATCCTAGAGGTGCTCTTTTAAGTGTCATCTCTCTTGTTTTCTTTGTCCTTCCTTTATTTGCCTCAGTCCCCTCTTCTCTCCCTGCTGGTCTTGACCCACGTTAGTCTCCTGCCCTCTACCTCCCATCGCACTCCAGCTACAGGAAAAGTAAAAAGAAAGACATAGAAAGATTGAAAAGAAGAAAATGAAAGTGGGGGGGGGAAATGCCAGGCAAATACTACCAACTAGCAGAAAGTTGTAACAGATATGTTACTATCACACAACAAGCCCTTTAAATAAAAAGCTCTATTAGAAAGAAAGAGGGTCACCACATAATGATTCGATTCACCAACAAAGCATTCTCAACTTGTATGCACCCAGTAACACAGCCTCACAATACACAGAGCAGCATTTTACCAGATAAAAGGAAACATTGCTTTTTCCAGAATTGCCTTTTTCTCCATTTTCCTGGTACCAGAGTTGACTGTCATAGCAGCACACAGTGAGGACAGGGTTTGAGACACATGAAAGGAAAAGCAGGTGAGTAAAAATATATTTTACTAATCAGGGAGTCAATGCCAATCAAGAGAACCAGAAGAGATCATTTTGTTTATGGAAGAGTAAAGAAAATCAAGGTAGATTTGGAAGGAAGAAGGTTGAGGAATGTGAGAAATCAAACTTTCAAGGAAAATTCCTAAAGATTTTTTTTTTCTGGGTTTGGCCGTTTATGTATGTTTTGCTTTTTAATTGCAAAGTACAGTGTTTCAACACTTACTTAGGGAATCATTCATAATTGGGACCTTCCTGACCACAGTCAGCAACCCTTCGTTCACCTCCAGGAGGTTTGGCAAATCAAAACAGAGCCTACCTGCCAGAGAGCTGTGGTCCTCATTAAATAAAGCAGCCCCACCATTGGCACAGTGGCACACTTGTGCTTAAGAGATGGTCTCAAGCTACCAGATGCTGAGGCTAAAATATCTCTCAGGGTTGGTTAGAAAGTGGGTAAGCTCATAGCACATAGACTGGCCTATGTAAGTAGACACCCTTCACTTGGAACCAGTTTGCATGTGGCTTGTGGAAAGAAGAGAGGTTCAATTTCTATTTCTTTCCACCCCACATCACAAGCACGAAAGTTGCTGGCGGACATTCAGCTAGTGGCTGTCGTACCTTTCCCATTCTGAAATGTGGAGAGAAAGGTGTAGAGACTCCTAAAGATTACTCTGTGCAAAGATTTCTCCCAGGGAGAAAGTAACACATCCATTTGAAATAAGAACTGTGAGTTTATTTGCAAATGCTTTTACCAGTAAATGTTAGACATGTTAAAAAGCATAGTTTCAAAATAAAACAGTTTTACTATTAACACCTCCAACCCACAAAATGGGGGTGCTAACGATTTCTTATTGCGTTGTTTCTCACTCTACCATTATCAATAACTAAAGATTCATAAACAAGAAATATATGAAAACTAAAAGAAAAGCTAGTGATAATTGGAGAAAAGAAGGGGATGAGGCCACAAGAAGAAAATTTTCATCCATTTCACCTAAAACATCATCCTTTTAGGTGACACACAATGCACCCTTAGAAAGCCATGGACACACAAATGTTTAGGCATAGTCACACACATTTGTATTAAGGCTCTCCTTTCTAGAGCATTCTAGAGAGTTTTTAATCTTGCCTAATGCTTTGAGTTCACTTGTTGCTTCTCATTCAGACATCTCAGGATCTTTGCTTATGAGAATTTCAAAATATAATGTCATGAAGAATCAAAAAATAGACTTTGCAAAGGTAAACTTGCATTCGGGAAAACCATTTATTTGCTATAAGAAAGGGTGTGCAGACATGAGGGTCAGGGCACATGGCTATTAACCCCAGCTGCTTCAGCAGGGTTGGCACTTGTACTTCTCTGGGCCTTGTGGGACCTCCACTGCCCTCTCAGGATATTGAAGCACATGTTCCTAACACAAAATACCATGATTCCCAGCGGGCCTCATCTCTGCTTCCTGCTCTCTTCTCTTGACGGTTGGGATCAACGCCTTCGGAGGAGATTCATCCCTATCTCTAGGCTAGGGCAATTTAAAGATGCTCAGACTTATGTCACCCTGGTTTCTAACCTAGCTTGTCTTTTGTCCCCAGATCTGGAAATAGCCTCTCTGTTTCCCAAGACTCAGCTCCTTCCTTGACTCTTGATCTGGAAACTGAAACCCTGATTCCCCCCAAGCTGAACTACATTTCCCTCCATCGTGCTTATCTCCATCAGAGGACTCCTATGCAAACAGACGTGCATAAATCAATAGCCATTTCAACGATGTGTGGCAGGTGCATAGTGAACACACATGTGATAGACACTAGGAGCCCCACAGAGACAGTGGGATGGTGGGTTATTTTTTTTTACAAGATTCACCTAAAAAATATTCTGCTCTTACAAAATAGGTGTCACCTAGGGAATAGGATATGTTCTAATAAATAGAAAGATAAGGGCTAATAGAGGGTCCCCATCAAAGCAGGAGGCAGCAAGTGACATAGCAACTCAGACATGATTGAAAAAGAGAAACGTTCCTGACTCTGACGGACACAGCCCTGAGTGCTCTAAATGCCAGAGCATTCCCTACTTATCATCTCTCCCCTGTTCTCTACAGCACCTCCAATAGTCCTGTATTTGCACATATTAAAATGGCTTTTGGGGACAAGTACAAACACACAACTACATACACAATTAAACAAAAAATGCCTATGATGTGATTTTACAAATGATGGAGGATTTTAGAAGCCAGGGCTACTAACATTTCTAAGCCCTGGAACCAATCTTTTAGGAAAAATATTGCTAGAAAAGAGGATGAGACTGATAGAGGGTACGTCACGTAAAACACACCCGAGGGAAGAATACGTGAATATTCAGATGAAAATACCCATTTCTCCTTCAACCTTGTCTGTCTCATGATTTATTTATGATGTTTGCCTTAGCAAGAGCTTTTAATGAGACATGATTTTTCTTTTAGACCAGTGCTTCAGAACCATTTTTTTAGTATTATTTTCTCCCCGCTAAGAAGCACTTTTAGTTATTTTTATTCTAATTACCCCCCACTGGAATTATAATGCCACAGATAAACTGTGTATCTGTTTACATACTAAATGCATACATGTCCTTTATACATAAAAAGAGTAAAATCTTTTTACTCCCTCCAAGGAAGTCATTTTTGCCACCTTACAGGTGATACTTCCTCCTTGACAGTGCATGTTCTATACTGTGGTCAAACAGCAATGCCACACAATTTGTCGAAAGATGGAAGGACAGAGACACCAACGGGACCCACACTTAATGGACAGTTCCAGATCAGAAGAAAATACAAGAAGATGGAGGCATGGCTTTTTGCATATTTTCCTACTGCATATACTTATTAAAGTAAATAAAAACGGTAAATTACAAAATCTGATATCTGAAGCAAATCAGCCAAAGAAGACATCAAGATAAAAAAAAGAGTAAGACAAAAAGAAAATATCATTGATATTGAGGAATGGGCTCCTGAAAATTCTTGGAGTCCTTTCCTGAAAGGAAGAATATGGAGAAAAAAATGGGAAGTTGGAAAATGAAATAAGCAGTGTCTTTGGAAGCTTTATTTACGGGAAAATTTTCAGAAGCCAGCTCTTACCCGCGGGAGTCGTAAGTGGCTCCCAGATGGAGAAGATGCAGCCTCAGAAATGGAGTCTGTCCTGTGACCCGGGATCACCAGGGACGGCAGGCCTGCAGGGAGCTGACAGCTAGTGGGGACAGAGACCGCACGCGTCCCGCAGAGCTGATGTCGCTCAACTTCTTCCTTGCATGCGTCGACTTTAGTATGTAGAAGAGAACAGAAAAAACTCAAATTTTACTTGTTCCTATTCAAAGATAGCAGAAAACCAAGGAAAGTTCCAGGGACAGTTCGCAATATATATAAACGTTTTATAAAACAAAACGTTAGAACATTAGTTAGTACAATAGATGGGAACATGAACTGACAATCTGAAGCTCCAGGTAAATTCAAGGTCGGGTGATTTACAGTGGCCCTGGGGCTGAGCGTGCTCTTGTACCTGCTCTCTCCTCTTCAACGACTTTTCCTTCTCTGTCACCTGTGCTGGCTTGGCTCCATTCTTCTGCCACCTCTATGAGGCAGATGCCAAGGACAGTTTTTACCCTGCCTGTCTCTGGGCAAGCCCCCGAGTCCTTGCTGCTCGCTGTCACCTTCAGGCTGACTTCACCCTAAACTGTCTTTCTGGCCTAACATGTCTCCTGATCTCCAAACATAACTTCCAACTGCCTGTTGAATATTTGTACATGGATTTCCTTAGATGAATGAAACAAAGCTTATCGTTGCATAACCTCCTGAGCTCCATATTTCTGTTCAATAAAGTCACTTCACAGGACTTTGTGACACGCACGCCCCTCCGTCCTCACCCATGTGCCCGGCTCGTTATCAAGGCTCATCCATTCTCTCTCCAGTGTCAGTCACAGCTGCTTCCTTCAACCTGTTCACACTCTGCGCCTGTCACCTGGACTGCTGCAACTGCGTTGTCCTCGGTGGTCTCCAGTCCCTCTCAGAAACGTTCAGTGTGTTCTTTTGAGAATAATTCTCTTAGGACACACATTACATCTGCCCACCCAACTGAAACATTTAAATATCTCTCCATTTCTAACGATTTCCAGTCAACATTCAAGCCCTCTCTACTTTTCTTCCAAACTACTGCCCAGCTAAGCTTGCACCATTCCTTATAAGTACCAGATAGGCTGGATTATTGGGGGTTCCATTAACACACCCTACGTTTTCTTGCCTCGATGACTCACTCAAATCATTCCCTTTGCTTAGAATGGTCTTCTCTCCTGACCTTCTGTCAAGGCTAAGCTCAAATTCTACCTCCATATTAATGCTTTTGCTGACTCCCTGCTCTGAACTTCCCGTCGCTCTGTGCCTCCGTCGGGGTGCCTTGTCACATTCCGTCTCTACTGATGACGCAAAACCACGGGGTGAGTGCATTTGTGGACACCACCACTCTCCCCTACTGTGCCCAAAGCAGGCGGCACTGGTCATCATGACACTCTTTCTCACTGGCTGCAGCGTCAACACCACGCTTAAGCAGCCACCGCCAATTCATTACAGTTCATGCATAAAAGCAAGACCTGGGACACGGTAAACGTTAGCTGCTGTTATTATTACCATTATTGTTATTATTCCCCAGCATAACGCTCATCACATAAAAGGCAAGGTTGCTGAAGATAAGATAATGGGTTAAACAAACTGCTGTTAACATGTTGACTTGTCCACATTTCTCCACATTTGTGCTTTTCAAACAAGACAGCAAATGTATTTCTTTCAAGCCAGAGGGTTTTTTTTGCCATGCTAAAAAAACCCCTGCTGTTTCCACAAGTGAACTGTTATCATCTTTATCTGATACACACACTGATTCATTACAAATGCTATCAGTCCTCTAATTCAGGATGTTTCAACTTCATCAACCTCAGAAAAATTAAAAACAAATACTTTATCGTTGAATCTCTGGGGTGATTTGCTGGGTTTCAGCTAGCCATGACAGCTGCGTGCCGACGCACACGCTGGGTCCTGGTGGGACAGAGGTGCTGTGTCTGTGCTGACAGTTTGACTGGCAGGTGTTTCCCACAGAGAGCAGGTGAGGGGACGTGCACGTGGAGGCCCGTGCACAAGCATGTGCTCTCGGATGTCACCCGTTTACTCAAGATGCTTGCGAGTTTGCTCTTCTGAAGCCGACAGTGCTTCTCAGCGATTGCTGTTCACGTGCTATTCCTTGTCACCCTGAGGTGGCAACAACAGGGCTGCTGATGGCGGTGCTGCTGCCACCGCTGCTGCTGCTAGTGACACAGGACATCCGCATACTCCTCTACAGTTTGCAAGCATGAGGAATGACTGGCAGAGAGAAAAAAGTAAGCATGGGCAGGAAGGACGGGGAAAAGGCAGAGACGTTCTAAAACTAAAAATCACAGAACTTCTGACGAGGAGACTGCGATCCTCATGGCACAGCTGGGGCCAGCAGCACGCAACCCCTTCTCCTCTAGGGCCTGATTCCAGTTGACGGCGAGACGCAGAAGAGAACAGAGGCACCAGCCACACCCAGACACTCGTTCCGGTGGGAGAGTCTCCATTCAATGCTAGAAGTTCTAAAATGTCAAATTTCTAGTCTCAATTTTAGACCCTTTATAACATCATTTCTCCCTCCCTGGGATGCCTTCAGGGAATAGGATAGTTTGCCGACCCCCAAATCCCTCAGCTCACTCACCCTCCTGCAGCGATTAACTCCAGCTTCGTGCATGTTTGTGCTCTTCTGCTGGACTGTTTCTTTGGAGAAGGGAGCCACATTTTCATAGTGATGACAGAACAGTTCAATGTGGTGTCGTTTGCCCTCTTGGGGACCCAGAGGCAGGATGGAACAGAGGACCACAGCCAAGGCCTCAGCATTGGCTTCATGTCTCCCTCTGTGTGGGGACTTCATCACATGGGAGCCACTGCAGATGACCACGTCCCAGTGGCTGGCTGGAGCTGGACTGAACACAGATGCTTTTATTATTCTCCTTGACTTGCAACTGCAGATATTTATTTATTACAGCTTCCAACCATCAGCTCCAAAACCTAAACTTAAGATGCTGACTAATGTATTTCCAACGCTGAAATCATACAATTCCTAGAGAAAAACACCATGGAATTTTTTACCAAACCTTTTTCTATCCTAAATTAGGATGTCTCAGGAAAACAAATAAACAAATATAAGATTTGGTAAAACAGCTTTTATTCAGATATCTAAAAACCTGGAGCATTCAGACAACATAATTTTCTGTACAAGACTTTTTTAGAAATGGCTCATTTTAAAAATCACAACAACATGACTAAGGTATGATTGCACATGACATGTGATGTTAGTATAATAGGTCTGGCTGCAAATTGCCAGAGGGCGATGCCAGGACAGCCTGAGCGACTCAGAAGCCCACAGACTACAACAGCAGCAAAGCAGACTTAGTGTAGGAGCTGGGTCATGATGTGAAATCTCATCATTTTCATAGAAGGCAAGACATTTAGTACCAAGTCAGAGACACCTGAAAGTGAAAGAGAATTCAAAAAGCAAGATAAAGCACGAGCAATTGGCGTCCTTCTCGAGAACCATCGCGCCCACCTCGCCTTCAGGTCCACAGGAGCTGTTGCAGCAAATGCTTGCAGGGCAGTTTTGTCCACCTCCACCTGCAGCTGAATGAGGATTTCCTGAAAAGTAAACATTATGCATATATATAGAAATGTAGATAGATAAATAGATATAAAAAGATAGATATAGATATAGAAATAGAATATTGATATAGATCGAAATATATATACGTATTAGCTTGCTTTCTTCATTCCTAGAAGTAGATATAAGGTATTTGCTTATTCTCTGAGTAACTTCTTATGCCAAAGAAAAAGCCCCAGGAAAAACAGGGGTGATAGATGTCAGGAACATTCTGCTCAGTGAAGCCAGATGAGAAAGACCACATATTGTAAGATTCCACACATATAAGATGTCCAGGACAGGCAGATCTGTAAAGACAGAGAGCGCACCTGCCTAGCTCTGGAAGGGAACAGGAAGTTCCTGCAGATGAGCCCAAGGGATCCCTCTGGGGTGATGGAAACATTTTAAACTGGATTGTGGTGATGGTGGACAACTGCATAAATTGTAAACGTGGTTGAATTATACACATAAAACAGATGAACTTTATGGTGTGTGAAAAATAGAATGGATGTCCAACAATGTAATTATTGCCTTCTAATATATGGAATATAATATGTTCATAAAAAGCAGAGTCACCCTATAATTGCACACAAAGAAAATTCAAAGAATTTGCTTAGTTTTATATTTCAATAAAAGAGCTACGAACTAAATGCACAGTCATGTCATGCTTCGACTGCACAATAACTTCTCCTGCAGCCTACAGTTTACTCTATTATATTTCAAATCTATGATTATAAGCAGAGCCTGCAATCTAGGCATTTTTGGGATTCCTAGGGAAATTCCAAGCAAATTCATTGGAATTACCCATTTTAAACATTACCCAAGAATTACACGCCTTTAATTTATGCCATTATTGTAACTTTTTATTCTTATATAATTTTAAACTGACAGAAAAGTTTCAAGAACGGTACAGAGAATTTCATATGCCATTAGTCAGATCCACCAATTGCTTACATTTGCCCCATTTTCTTTACATGTATTCTTAATTTTTTTCTTTTTCAAATACAAATGTATTGCATGTGCATTGAAAAAATAAAGTGAGTTAGATAAGTGTAATAGCAACCACTCTCTTACTCCCTAGAGAAAGTCATTAGTAACAATTTCTTGAATATTCTTCATAGTTGTTGAGAGAAAAAGATAAAATAAGCTATGTTGAAGTGCTTTGCAAAATGTAGGATGCATAGGGCCGGCCCGGTGGCGCACTGCTATGGTGCGCCGCTTCGGAAGCGCGGTGGCGCTCCTGCCGAGGGTTCGGATCCCACATACAGACTGGTTCCTGCTCACTGGCTGAGCAAGGCGCGGGAGCAACACCGAGGCTTGCGATCCCGTTGCCGGTCCCGGTCCAGTACGGGGGCGACACTGAGGGTTGCGATCCGTTGCTGGACACGGAAAAAGACAAAAAAAAAAAAATGTAGGATGCATATATAAATATGAGTTAATATGAAAAACAAAACAAAACGAAAAGTCAATTCTAGTTTCCTCTTGCGGTTGAACTGGCAATGACCTGTACACTATATCCCATGTCATATATGGAGTGACCTTTTTCAAAGGCAACATGTCAGCAGCTGAACTGACTGATTATTGGACAATGAAATAGCTAAATTGAAAGGCCCAACGAAAAGCAGAAGGCAGGCCCAGCAAAGCCATGATCACACGCCCGACTGCGTGCACCATCCGACATTCAGAAAAGCAGTGCGGTGCCTCTTGCACTTCACAGATCCATGCAAAGGGTGGAACGAGGTGGTTAGCGTGCTCTGCGTTGCTTTTGCTGGCCGTCCATTTCTGAGCCACTGGCCTCCCATCAGTGATCACGTGCACTTGGAATCACAGCAGATGCATGGCTGACACCAATGCTCATCAGAGGCAGTTCATAGAAAGGGCTCCCAATGCAACCCTGCTGACGATGGATAGAGAGAAGTAAAAACCAACAGTGAATGAAAAGGAGCTACACTAACAAAGAGCACGTTCAAACATCGGCCACCACACGAAGTGCCCCGACGTCCATGCTCACAGTATGCTTTCCCTCCTGTGGCCACCCTAGGCTGAAGTTTCTCACAGTGAACCCTCCTAGCCTATGGAGCCTCACAGATCCCATGCAGACACCCAGCGGGTATCTAGCCTGCAAGGCAGTGTCTATAAACACAAGCAGATCCTTCACTTCCTGGGGAGTGATTTGACACAACTCTTCCCAAAGGACAAGTTCTTCCAAGGGCTTGGGGAAACCTTGCTCACAGGAGAACGACAATCTCTTGTGTACACCTGGGTGCTAGTGCATTCGCAGGTGTGTGATTTGGTTTCTGTCTAAACCATGGCTATTGTGAAAATTATCTACACAGTCTCAGCATTGGCCTTGGTCCCTGAGTCACCCAGCAGGCATCGAAATGAATGAAAGAAGGTGGTAGGCGACATTCTAGGCCAGATTGACATTTGGTATAGTCAAGGAAAGATGATAAATCTCATTTTCCTAGGTACAACTAGATGCAAAAACAGAAACTGTGCCCCAGTCCACCTCAGTCCTTATTGGAGTATATTAAGAGACTGTCCATTGCTGACAGCAGTATCTCAGTGTTAAGGCAGCCATGCAGGCTGGGCCGGCCCCAGGCTCACGTCACCCCCTTATCTGACATCTGTGGTTATGCCAGAGCGGCATTTTATGTCCATTGGGTCTTAATTGAGTTTGAGAATGGTTTTCAGTAGAGTGTGTTCAAACAGTTGTTCTATTATTTCTGCTAATTCAGGCCAACCTAGTGTACTGGTTAGGAGGAAAGACTCTAGAATCAAACTGCCCAGGTTCAATGCCCAGCTCCTGGGCAATTTTGGACAAGCCGAAGAACTTTCTTCTGTAGAATAAGGATCCTGATAGTATCTA
Source organism: Galeopterus variegatus (assembly GCF_000696425.1). Classification (NCBI taxonomy): domain Eukaryota; kingdom Metazoa; phylum Chordata; class Mammalia; order Dermoptera; family Cynocephalidae; genus Galeopterus; species Galeopterus variegatus. The sequence goes on from NW_007726241.1 coordinate 528,121, forward strand.
CCTCCTAAGATGGAAGTTAAAAGGAGTAACATATGTAAAGTGTGTAGAACTATTCCTGGCACATGTGAAGTGTTCTGTAAATATCATCATTGTTATTATTAATTATTATTATATGTTATTATTATAATGTATTATTCTTTTATTTAAAGCTTTCTTGTTTCCCTAGATAAAATGCAATTGAGAAAAGGCCTCTAACTGAATGCAAAAGGGAACGTATGGAAATGGAATGCAAGGGGATGGAACAGGATGAAATGGGATGGGATGGGATGGAATGGGGTAGGATGGGATGGAATAGGATGGGATGGGATGGGATGGGATGCAATGGGATGGGATGGGTTGGGATGGGATGCAATGGGATGGGATGAGATGGGATGGGATGCAATGGGATGGGATGGAATAGGATGGGATGGGATGGGTTGGGATGGGATGCAATGGGATGGGATGAGATGGGATGGGATGGGATGGGATGGAATAGGATGGGATGGGATGCGATGGGATGGGATGGGATGGGATGGGTTGGGATGCGATGGGATGCGATGGAATAGGATGCGATCGAATAGGATGGGATGGGATGGGATGGAAAAACTGACGAGTGCTCTTCACATGTTCACTTGCACCTCGCTGTTCTCCAGATTTCCTCTGGGTGCTCTTTGAAAACTGCCGATCTGAGCTGCCTTCCCACCACTCTTGGATAAGGTTCAAAATGTTAAACATGGACCACACGACTTGCCACTTTTCTGTTTCACCCTGTGCCCCTTCTCCTAGCAGTTCTCCTGGCTTCAGCCTCATGCTGTGCACATGTGCTGGACACAGGGCAGGCTCTCAACGCTCTGAGTCTGCTCTCCCCACGGTGAGAGCTCTCTGTTCTTCCCACCTCTGCTTCCTTAGCTTCCTCCTACTCAGCCTTTTATGTCACACAAACCTTTCCTGGTGCCCCAGACAAGCTAGGGCCCCCTGCAGTCTTCCTTCATTATACTGCAAAAATTAAAATTATTTGCCAAACATATCTTTTCCATACAACACCGTCTGTGTTCTTCACTGTTGACTCCCCAGTGCCTACTATGAGCCTAGAATTTATTAGGTTGTTAAAAGGAGGAAATGGAAAGAAAGAATACATTTGATGGTTAATATTAGAAATTTTAGTATAGTAAAAGTTATTAATCTTTCTATGTGCTCTTTACAACTCATTAAGAAGTCCCTTTCTATCCCTAGGGTAATAAAGATATTTTTCTCTACTTTTTTCTAATAATTTTAAAGATTAGTATTTCACTTTTCATAAATCCTTGATTTATGTGGAATTGATTTTTGATGTGTTACGAGGTCGCAATCCATTTTAAATTTTTTATATGCATATTTTTTTCATGACCATTTATTGGATAGTTCAGTTTTTCTCCATTGATTTGCAATACCCCCTAAGTCAAAAATAAGGTTTTCATATCTGTGTATGTCTGTTTCTGGGTTCTCTATTCTATTTCATTGATCTAATTCTGCCCCAGTATCTCACTGCCCCAGTATGATGTGTGGACTTCCGATAAAACAAATCCTACCGTGTTCTTCTTAAGGATTATCTTGGCTATTCTTGGTGATTTGCTCTCTTTTATAAATCCTAAAATCAACTTTGCTTGAATTTTTATTGGAATTGCATGGTAGGAATTGGACAACAATTCACATATTTGTGGTAGATGCCCTTAAATATAAACATAATGTTTATCTATCAAGATGGCGTGACTCTTGTTATGAGTTGAATTGTGTCCCCCCCAAAAGGGTATGTTGAAGTGTTAATGTCCTGTACCTCAGAACGTGACCTTATTTGGAAGTTGGGTCACTGCAGATATAATTAGCTAATGTGATATTGTATTAGAGCAGGGTGGGCCCTTAATTTAATATGCCTAGTGTACATGTGAGAAGAGCATGCAAAGATATGAGACAAGAACCTGCGTGAGCGTGAAGGCAGAGGTTGGAGCTACGTGTGTACAAGCTGAGGAAATCCACGGATTGACAGCCACCAGAAACCAGGACAAGAAAAGGAAGGACTCTACGCAGCCTCAGAGGCAGCGTGGCCCTGCTGACTTGTTAAATTTGGGGCGCTAGCCTCCAGAACTTTGAAGAGTAAGTCTCTGTTTTCTGAAGCCATCCATTGTGGTGCATTGCTATGGTAGCCCTAGGAAGTGAAGGCAATTCTCCATTTAACAAAGCATTCTCTAATAAATTGTTATAATGTTGTATAGTTTTCTCCATAAAGATTTTGCACATTTCTGTTACATTTATTTCTACTTGGCTTTTATTTACTGCTGCTATATAGAAAATCAATTGACTTTTGCATTTTAATCATCTATCAAGAGCATTTATTTAACTCCCTTATTAATTTTAATAATGCTGGTTGTTTGGAGGGGGTATCTATGAAGACAATCATATCACTAACAATCACAATAGATTTATTTCTTCTTTTGCAAATCTTAAACCATTTCTTCCATGTGCTTCTCTTACTGCAAAGTGAGAACTTTTAGTACCACACTAATGGAAATGTCAATGATTGTATCTTTGTCTTTACAGCTGCAAAGGAAAATTTTTCTTGTGGTTTGACATCACTATTTGAATATTGCTGCTGTTGTTTGTAGATAACTTTTTGTCATTTATTCTTACTTGGCTAACAGTTTTTATTATAAGGAGATACTAAATTTTATCAATACATTTCTTCAAATATAAAAATGACTATTCTTCTTTAATATGCTCATCTGGATATTTACTTTAACAGTTTTTCTAACTTTGACCAAATGTTCATTCCTGTAATATACTCAGTGTGCTCATTGGAAGATTTGTGTGCTAATATCTATTTTCACAAGTGAGTTTGGCCTGTAATATTCTAGTTTCATAAAAATTAATTGATGAATACACCTTTTTTATTGTCTTAAATATTTTAGGATGATCTATTAGTTGCTTGAAATTTGGTAAATCTTACCTGCTGTTTTCTTGAGATGAAGAATTTTTACTATTGATCCCATTTTTCAAATGGTGTGCGGCAATTCAGATTTTCTATTTTTCGAAGACTCATTATTGGAAGTAATTATACTAGTTTTTATATGCATTGGTTCATTATCTTTCACATCTAAGAATTTCTTGATTTCTATCATGCTTCTTTGGCTCATGAGGGATTTAGAACTTTTTCATAATTTCCACACATAAAAAGCTGTTCTAGTTATCTTTCTGTTATTTGTTTCTGAAATTGCAGTGTATTCTGAATGACAACCATCATTCAAATGAAATTAAAACCTTTCTTGGCCTAGTATACGGTCATTTTTTTTTTAAATGTTCTATGTGTAGATGAGATGATTTCAAAATTTTATATGTATCCACTAGTGTTTCATATCACATATACATATCCACTAATGATCACAATAACTTATTAATTGAGATATTTAAATCTGCTATCTTAATTTGTTTCATTTTATTTGTATGTTGATTAGGACTATGGTGGTGATGAATTTATACATTTTTCTTTGTAGTTCTTTCAATTTTAGTATTAAATATCTTAAATTATAAAGAACAAGTTCATGAAAAAATGATGTTAAAAGATACTATGAATCTTTCCATGAAGTTTTTGAAGACCCCTCATACTATTAAATTTAACTTCCATTAATGCATAGTGACTCTCTAGTAATTCTTCTTGCCTTAAAATTTATTTAGAATCATGTTAATATGACTACTTTTTGGTTACTATTTTCTTTTTGGTTTACTTTTCGGTTACTGTTCATCTGTAACCAAAACTTTTCCCCATTTTATGACTCTCAATCTTTCTGCACCCTTAAGTTACAAGTGTAACATGTATAAAAGACGTATAAATTACTGCTTAAAAACCTTCTGACGATCTCTGTCTTTTAAGTGGGGAGTTTAGTGTATTTACATCGGATGTGATTTCCGATATGTTTAGGTTTATTCTGCGGTAGATTCCACTCAGCATTTTCTGTTTTCCATCCCTGACAGAGGAATCCCTGAATGAGACCATGTCTCCCCTACCCACCTGAAGGAGTATCCGTGTGACTTGCCAGTGGGACGTTGTGAAGGGAGGCATGCCGTGTGCAATGATTGGCCACGTTTCCTGTCCTCTGCCACAACAGCCAGCAACGTTCAGGAGGGAGGCTGCTCTGTGAGCCTGGGACCCCACCAAGCCCGCAGCACGGACAGGGAGCGTCAGCAAGAAACAAGCATTTGTTATTGTTTCCTATTGAGACATATGGCTGGTTTAGAACCCCAGATCAACCTGGCCTACTGACCAAGACACATTTCTATCATCTTATTTCGCAGGTTTTATTTGCTCTTTTTATTCTTTTTGCTTTGGCTTGGTTTGGTTTCAGGGGGATGTTTCTGTGGGTGGCTGGCCAACAGAGGGTTCTGCACCCTTGCCCTTGGTGGTACAACATCACGCTCTAACCCGCTGAGTAACCGACCAGCCCGTTTGTTCTTTGTAGAAGTTACTTTTATGATAGCTTTTGTGTCTACTATCATTACCTGCCTTGACTTCCTTAAGACTTTTTTTAGATTGTTTTTCTTGTTATCAACTTCTTCTCCTGCGCTAGTTTAGAAATTATACTCTTTGTTACTATCTTTTCAGTGACTGCTGTAGAAATTTTAACATGCATATTTGACTTCACAAAGTCTAAATTTATCAACATCTGAATAATGCAAGAAACTTTGCATGCTTTAATTACAATCCCTCTTCTCCCAATTTACATAGAACTTTTGTTATATGTTTTAGTGCCATCTTAAGTTGTTAACCCATGAATTAGACATTATTGTCATTGTTAGACCTAATGAGTTTAGATGTATTCAGATGTTTAACATTTTTCTTTGCTTAGCATTCCTTCTTATATCTCCTACCTGTTTTCTGTTCCTTGTATAGTAAGGGTTTTAATCATAACTGGGTGTTGAAATTTGTTTAATGCTTTTTCTGAATTAATTGATATGATTGTTGATTTGTGTCCTTTACACTGTTAATATGGTGGATTGCACTGATTTTTCAAGTATTGAACCAGCCTTCATTCCTGGAAGAAACCCAGGAAGAAACTTGATTGTGCTGTTTTATTTTTTTCTTTTTTCACATATTGCTAGATTTAATTTGCTAATAGTTTCTTAAGGATTTTGGTCCATGGTTTTCTTTTTCAGTACTGTCTTTCTCTACTTTTGGTATTAAAGTAAGTCTGGCATTATAAAATGGGTTGGAATGTACTTCCTCTTCTTCCATTTTCTGGAAGAAATTATAAAATTTGTCTCACTTCTTAAATGTTTGAAATAAACCATCAGTGGGATCATCTAGTGCTGAACTTCTATTTTGGGAAGGTTTTTAACTATAAATTCACTTTCTTTAGTAGTTATAGATTTTATCTTTAGTGAGATTTTATATTATATAGTTTATGATCAATTGGTCCATTTCAAATAAGTTATTTATAGGTGTGGTACTGTTTGTTTTATTCCCTTATTATCCTTTTAACTGCTAAGGAAGCTTAGTAATTTTAAAATGTAATTGTTTTCCTTTTTACCTGCTCTACTCTGAGTCAAGACCAAAACAGGCAGTTCCCCTAGCATCTTCTGCTGCTGGGCCAGGATGTTTTTACTAGTTGTCACATAAAGGAGGTGGCCTCTTAGTGGTTTCTGATTGAGGAAGGGTCTCACACTCTTCTTTTTTGCCTGGTTCCTGAGAATGTGACCCATTAAACCCAGGCTAGAGGCCACCTGTGAAAGATACATACACCCGGAGAAGACACAAGCTCACTTACCCTTTGGGTTCATATTTTCTTTTTGTTTCTAGTCTCTGAGGAATTTTCTGATTTTCTTGGCAGTTTAGCCATGCATTAAAAAAGAGGTTTTCGGTTTTATTTGTTAGAATATTCCATCCAACATTCTAAAATATGCTATGCTGGAATTTCTCCAAAATTCTAATCTACCATATCTCTAGAAGCAATGATGAGATAGCGATTTATGTAGCGGTTTGGAAAAAATGTTTAAGTGTGAAAATATTAAATGTGGTTCAAGGAAACCTAAACACTGATGTGGCAGTTTTGCAGTATGTATTGAAATGTTTAAACCACATGTCCCATGATGCAGCAACTTTATTTCTCAGTATCTACCCCAGAATAGCTCTTGCAAAAGTAAACAATAGTATTTATAGCAGGCTGGTTCGTAATAATGAAATTTGGAAAATACTGAAATGTCTATCAATAGTGGGAATGACTAAGTAAATTAAGGCACATTTTTATTGTGAGACATCCCAAATACACTGACATGGATAGCCCTTAATAGTTTTTTTTTGAGTGTTAATGGAGACAGTGCAGAGAACTGATTAGCATAGACTACGTGTTCAATAAATGTCAACAGTTATATTTTTTTAGATAACCCCTGCCTTCCCCATCTTTCTGTCTTAGAGAAGTGAGATTGAGTTTACGTCAAATGGAACTCACTGAATCAATCAATCAATCAATCTCCCTCTGTCTCTCAAAAAAACTGCAAGAGATATATAGAACACAAGGTGTAATAACACACACTTATATGTTCTATTTTATTTTTTCTCTTCGTTCACTAATCAGTTAGCAAACTGTTTGATCTTCAACTTTGGGGAAAAACTAAACATAGATAATAACATATTTTTTAAAAAAAACAAAACACCAGTTGAGTCAAGGATCTGGGCTGCCTCTCGTTCTGTTAAAGAAAATTGTTTCTCCTTTAATATTTAACTAAGCAATACAATTCCCTCAAACTTGACTGGATTAGTTGACAGTCCTTTGTAAATGAGAAGTGATTAAGACTTCTTTCCCCTTTCAAAAGAACTCATCATTGGAGCTCATACGAGCAAACTTCGATCAAAGCAAAGGCTGTAAAGGATTAGAGAGGAAGAAACGCTGGACTTCAGTTTACACACGAGTGCAAAGACAAGGCTCCTGATTGCAACACCCCATGGGGGAGCCATTAACTCCCCGAATACCAAGTGCCCCTGCTTTGCTAGAACTTGGAATTCCAGCAGGTTGAAGGGATGATCCAGCGACATATTGATAAACTACCTGTGTAGCCATTCACACTATACTTGAGTGGCCACGAAACCCAAAACGCGTCTCACTAGGAAATTTTCCTGGTACAGTTAATGTAGATCTTACTTTAAGTAGAGTGTTTGTGTTGAGATTTCAGATCCCACTAAACCCTATTGCACAAACCTATGTCATCATCCCACAGGAAATAGAAATTCAATGTGTTCGTGATTTCTACAGTTCCTTCCAACCCCTTACATGGTAGCATCCATAATTGTTCATCCCAAACAAATATCACATTGTTATTCATTCATTATCCCTGTCAAATGAATTAAATGAAATCTTCATCTTCCAGAAGAACTGGGGAAGACTTCATCTGGTAGCAACCATGACCAGACAAAAGGAAGGGGAGACTTTATGTTGCTAAAACTCAAGCATCACCTTATTCATGATGATACACCCTCAGGATGAGCTACCTGGAGGAGATGAGTTTTTCATGGTTCAACTTAATCCTCAAATAGAGCCTTTCAAATATGCCAAGTTTCTGGCATTCTTCCAGTACCAGAAGACAAAATTCACTGGACCAATCAGCCCAATCCAAAGAGTCTGGTCCAGCACTGCATGAGGTGTGGGGAAGCAGATAGCATGATTTCTGCCATTATGCATCGTATAATAAAATAGAATTGTAAACTTTACAGGACTGGGACACAGACATGCTCAAATGGCATGGCTCAGATATAAACAGCAAGAATTAAGAGAAGGCAGAAGCAGTGCAAGCGAAGCAGCATGACAAGATTCTACTGAGACAGCAGGTCACAGCCAGGCTCTGAAGGAGGCAGAGGAGGGAGACATGCCTGGAAGGGAGGCCCTCGTGACCTTTTCAATGGTGCCCTTCTCTCCAGCCTTGCTCCCTGCCACCTATACTGTACCTCACAGCTATGCCAGATGTAGCAGACACTGGGTGTGATGGCCCAATATCTGTTACTTCTATCCCCTATGGAGGGAATTTATCTCAGCTCAAGCACAGCACTGACTGAGACCCACTTTTTGAAAATAAACCCCAAGAAAATCCTCTTTGTCCTTAAAAGAAAGTCAAGAAACCAAGATTTCTCTCTTGTTGGACAAAATAAATAGGTATCTAGGATGTTAACAAAACTGGAGGAAACTAGCATTAGGATGAGCCAAAACTATGGATGACCGAAGAAGCTCCTCTAGTCACACGTAGATCACACTCAGTCCCTTCTGGAGAGAGGCACCTTGAAGCTCCAACTGTTACAGCAACCATTGCAGAGATTACATTTAAGAAAATTCATAGCTGGATCAAGTGGCTGACGATATGCTAAGAATCTTTGCTGTGAGCCCAGTACAACATCGAGAAAACTGCCAAAGTCACATTCCAGGAGTGTATTATTTTCCAGGTAAGGGAGCTTCTGACCCTGGCAGCTGGCATTCTGAAGCCACTGACTGCACTCAGTATTTTCAGTTCTTCCTTTGAACTTTGAAAGGGATGGTATCTCAACCAGCAAATGAGATGATACATTCTAGTTTTTCAATGACTCATTGTTCAAAAGGTTCTTTGATACCTAGCCAAAGTTTCCCTCTTCCTGGCACCAAGCCAAAACATTTTGCTCATGTCTGTCAGTGGGCACAGAGCGTCATGCCAATAAAAAGAACAGCAAGCTCAGACGTGAAAAAGAAGCAGAATCTTTGCATGCCTGACTCCTGCCTTTTCTTGTGTGGGTTGATTGGCACATTCTCACTCTGAGATAACAACCGTGACACCGGAGTTACATCCATGTTCTCAGGAAGTCTGCCGAGCTCCCTACCACTTACCTGACACAGCACAAGTTGAACACCCTATCAACTCAAGCCAAATATGGCACTGTTTTCTCAACATTAACCATCAATGACATTTTTATTAATAATTTATTAACCACTTCTCTTCTATTAAACTTCTTTATGTCCCTTTGCTCTTTGTTTTGAAGTCTTTCTTTCCTTTGATCTTGAAGGCCAATACTTTTTTTCTTAACAGCAGTGTCTGTCTTTCACTGATCTACTGAATTTTGAAATTGAAAAGGTAGTTTCCTCATTCCAAAATGTCTGTTTGGATTCTTTTTCTTTTTCTTTTTTGTATTGAAACATAATTGATTGTACATATCTATGAGGTATGGCATTGAAAGCCAATACCTGTGCGTAGTACGTGATGCTCAAACAGGATAATTAGCATGTTCAACATTACACAATGTAATCGTTTTCTGTGGCCCTTTACCAATTTCTCACTCACTCCCTAACCCCCTATCCCTTTTCCACCTCTGGTGGCCTCAGTTCTGTTCTCTCCTTTTGAAAGTTCAATGAATTATTGTGCTTGCTGTATCTTTCTTTCTTTCTTTTTTTGCTTCTTTTTTTTAACTCCCAGTTATGAGTGAGGACATGCAGTATTTCTCTTTCTGGGCCTGGCTTATTTCACTTAATGTCATTTTCTTTAAGTTCATCCATGTTGCTGCAAATAGCATGATTTCATTCTTTTTTATGGCAGAGTAGTATTCCATTGTGTATATATACCATATTTTCCTTATATGGTCATATGTGATAGACATTTAGGTTGGTCCTAACTCTTGGCCATTGTAAATAGAGCTGTGATAAACATGTGAGTACAGGTGTCCCTTCAACATGATGATTTCCATTCCTTTGTGCATAAACTCCACAGTGGGACTGCTGGATCATATTGCAGTTCTATCTGTAGTAGCTTGAGAAACCTCCATACTGTTTTCCGTAATGGCTGCAATAATTTACAGTCCCACCAACAGTGTAGGAGGGCTCTACTTTTTCCAAATCCTCATCAGTATTTTCTGTCTTTTTTGATAATGGCTAGTCTAAGTGGGGTGAGATGATGTCTCACTGTGGCTTTGATTTGCATTTCCCTGACGCTTAGTGACATTGAACATTTTTCATGTGTCTGTTGGCCATTTGTATATCTTCCTTTCATAAATGCCTATTCAGCTCCTTGTTATTTTTTAATCGGGATACTTGGTTTTTCACTGTTGTTTGAGCTCCTCATGTATTCTGAATATTAATCCCTTGTCAGGTTCATACTTAGCAAATATTTCCTCCAATTCTGTAGATTGCCTTTTTGATCTGTTAATTGTTTGTTTTCCTGTGAAGAAGTTTTTTAGTTTGACATAGTCCCATTTGTTTATTTTTCTTTTGTTGTGTGTGCTTTTGGGGTCTTATTCATTTACGTCTTTGCCCAGTATTACTTCCCAAAGTGTTTCCCCTATGTTTTCTTTTATATTTTCAGGTCTTATGGCTAAGTCTTTCATCCATTTTAAGTTGATTTTGGTATATAGTAAGAGGTACAGGTCGAGTTTCATTGTTCTGCATATGGATATCCAGTTTTCCCAGTACCATTTATTGAAGAGTCAGTCTTTTCCCCATTGTATATTCTTGGTGACTTTGTCAAAGATCAGTTGGCTTTAAGTATGGGTTGATTTTTGGATTCTCTATTCTGATCCATTGGACTGAGTGTCTGTTTTTATGCCAGAATCATGCTGTTTTGATTACTATAGCTCTGTAGTATAATTTGAAGTCAGGTAGTGTTGCGCCTCTAGCTTTATTTTACTTTATATATTTATTTTATTTATTTATTTATTTATTTATTTATTTATTTATTTATTTATTTATTTATTTATTTATTTATTTATTTATTTATTTATTTATTTATTTATTTATTTATTTATTTATTTATTTATTTATTTATTTATTTATTTATTTATTTATTTATTTTTGCTCAGGGTTGCTTTGGCTATTCGGGGTCTTTTACTGTTCCATATGAATATTAGGATTGTTTTTTCTATTTCTGTCAACAATGTTATTGGTATTTTGATGGAGATTCCAGGAATCTGAAGATCATGTTGGGTAGTATGGACATTTTCACAACGTTTATTCTTCTAATCCAGGAGCATGAAACATCTTTCCATCTTTTCATGTCCTCTTTAATTTCTTTCATCAGTGAGTTGTAATTCTCACTGTAGAGATCTTTCACCTCCTCTGTTAAATTTATTCCTGGGTATTTTATTTTTTGGTGACTATTGTAAATGGGCTTGCTTTCTTGATTTCTTTTTCTGCTAGTTTGCTGTTGGAGTATAAAAACACTACTGATTTTTGCATGTTGACTTTGTATCCTGCAATTTTATGGAAATCATTTGCCAGCTCTAAGAGTTTTTTTGTAGAGTCTTTAGGCTTTTCTATGTATAGGATCATGTCATCTACACACAGGGACAGTTTGACTTCATCTTTTCCAATCTGGATGCCCTTTATTTCTTTCTCTTCCCTGATTGCTGTGGCTAGTACTTCCAATACTGTGTTAAATAGGAGAGGTGAGAGTGGGCATCCTTGTCCTGTTCCTGTTGTTCATTCAGGTGATATGGGCAGTGGGTTTATTGCATATGGCTTTTATTGTGTTGAGGTACTTTACTTCTATATGTAATTTGCTGGGAGTCTTTATCACAAAATGATGTTGAATTTTGTCAAGTACTTTTTCTGCATCTATTAAGACAATCATATGTTTTTTGTACTTGATTTTGTTGATGTGGCATATTACATTTATTGACTTGTGTATGTTGGACTATTCTTGCATCCCTGGGATGAATCCCACTTGATCATAGTGTATGATATTTTTGATGTGTTACTGTATTCTCTTTGCTAATATTCTGCTGAAGATTTTTTCATCTATGTTCATCAAAGATATTGGCCTATAGTTTTCATTTTTTTGTTGTATCTTTATCTGGTTTTTGGTATCAGGGTGATGATGGCCTCATAGAATGAGTTTGGGAGAATGGCCTCTGTTTCAATTTTTTGGAATAGTTTGATGAGAATTGGTATTAATTCCTTACTAAAGGTCTGGTATAATTCAGCAGTAAAGCCATCCAGTCCTGGGCTTTTCTTTGCTGGGAGACAGGTGATTACTGCTTCAATCTTGTTGCTTGTTATTGGTCTGTTCGGGTTTTCTATTTCTTCCTGGTTCAGTCCTGTTAGTTTGTTAGTGTCCTCCAGGTTTTCAAATTTGTTAGCATAGTTTATAATAGTCTCTAATGATTCTTTGCATTTATGTGGCATTGATTATAATGTCTCCTTTTTCATTTCAGATTTTTGTTATTTGGGTCTTTCTCTTCTTTTTTTAGTTATCCTAGCTAATGGTATGTCTATTTTGTTTATCTTCTCAAGAAACAACTTTTTGTTTCATTGATCTTTTGTATCACTTTTTGTGTCTCTTTTTCATTTAGTTCTGCTCACATCTTAATCATTAATTTCCACCTACTAGTTTTGGGATTGGATTGGTCTTGTTTTTCTAGTTCTTTGAGGTGTAGCATTAGGTTGCTTATTTGAAATCTTTCTATTCTTCTGATGCAAGCACTTATTGCAGTAAACTTCCCTCTTTTTTTTTTTTTCCTTTTTGTCTCTTTTTTCGTGTCCAGCAACGGATCGCAACCCTCAGTGTCGCGCCTGTACCAGACCGGGACCGGCAACGGGATCGCAACCCTTGGTGTTGCTCCCACACCTCGCTCAGCCAGTGAGTGGGAACCGGTCTGTATGTGGGATCCGAACCCTCGGCGGGAGCGCCACCATGCTCCCAAGCGGCGCACTGTAGCAGTGCGCCACCGGGCCGGCCCTAAACTTCCCTCTTGATACTGCTTTTGAAGGATCCCACAGGTTCTTGCATGATGTATCTTTATTTTCATTAGTTTTAAGAAATTTTTTATTTCCTGTTTAATTTCTTCTTGGACCCATAGGTCATTCAGGAGCATGTTGTTTAATTTCTGTGTATTTGTATAGTTTCCACAGTTTCATTTGTTATTGATTTCTAGTTTTAATCTATTGTAGTCTGAAAAAATACTTGAAATGATTTCAATTTTTTAAAATTTGTTGAGATTTGATTTGTGACCTAATATGTAGTTTATACTGAAGAATGTTCCATGTGTTGATGAAAAGAATGTGTATTCTGTAGCTGTTGGGTGAAATGTTCTGTAGACATCTGTCAGGTTCATTTGGTCTAAAGTGTGGGCTAAATCCTGTGTTTTTTTGTTGATTTGTTGCCTAGATGATCTATCCAATGCTGAGAGAGAGGTGTTCAGGTCCCCAACTATTATCATATTGCTCCATATTTCTTTAGATCTAATAGTGTTTGCTTTATATACCTGGGAGCTCTGATGTTGGGTGCATATATATTTATGATTGTTATTTCTTCTTGCTGGATAGATCCCTTAATCATTATATAATGGCCTTCTTTGTCTCTTTTTATGGTTTTTGGCTTAAAGTCTGTTTTGTCTAAGAATAGCTACTCCTGCTTGTTTTTGGTTTCCATGTGTGATATATCTTTTTCCACCCCTTCACTATTAGTCTGTGTGTATCTTTACAGGTGAGGTGAGTTTGTTGAAGATAGCATATAGCTGGGTCTAGCTTTTTATCCAATTAGCCTGTGTCTTTTGAGTGGGAAATTTAATCCTTTTACATTTTGAGCTGTTATTGAAAGGTAATGTTTTACTCATAGCATATTACTGATTTTTGTTTGGATGTTTTAAGTATCTTTTGTTCCTTTCTTCCCCTTTTATTGTTTGTCTTTGGTGTTTTTTGGGGTTGTAAGATATAGTTTCTTTCTCTTTCTCTTTTGCATTTTTGTTCTACCAGTGGGTTTTGTTTTTTCTTGTGTATTCCTGGTAGGGATTATTATTTTTTGGTTCCAGATTGTATGTGAAAAGGGCATGAACTTGGGGAGACTGAGGTAGAATGTAGTAGATTGAATTATGTCCCCCCAAAACTATTGAAGCTTGACTTGTGTCCCCCAAGTTTTACATATTAGAAACTTATATGACTGTTACGAGGGTGGGAAATCCTATTATGGTAATTGAAAGGTGGAGCCTTGAAGAGGTGATTAGATTGTAGGACCGTGCAGTAGTGAATGGATTAAAACTGGTGGTCACGGGCGTGGTTCTGAGGGTTTTAAAAGGAGAGTAGAGTCTGTCTTGCTCTCTTTTCTCTGTGCTTTCACTATCTTGCAATGTGAGATCCCTGAGCCACTGTCACCATCACTGGATGGACTCTGGACATACCAGCCTCAGAAACTGTAAGTACTAAATTTTGTTTTTCTCTATAAAATACCCAGTTCCAAGTATTTTGTTATAAACAAAAGGGAAAAAAAAGGACTAATACACAGATGCAGGACTATCTTGAGGATTTCTTGTTGGGCTGTTCATGTGGTGGCACACTCCTGTAATTTTTGTTTGTCTGGTAAACACACTATTTCTTCCTCATTTCTGAAAGATAACCTTGCTCAGTAAAGTATTCTTGGCTTGCAGTTTTTTTCTTTTTTAGTGTTTTGAATATATCAACCCATTCTCTTCTGGCTCGTAGAGTTTGTGTTGAGAAGTCTGCCATTAGTCTGATGGGGACTCCCTTATAGGTGACTTACCACCTTCCTCTCGCTGTTTTTAAGATTCTCTGTTTGTCTCTGTGCTTTCCCAGTTTTCCTGTAATGTGTCTTGAAGAGGGATTTTTTGTGTTAAATCTGTTTGAATATCTTTGAGTCTTCTGGATCTAATGGTCTGTGTTTCTCCCTATATCTGCAAAGTTTTCTGCTATGATTTTATTAAACAGGTTTTCAGTGCTTTTTCCTTTCTCCTCTCCTTACAGAATATCCATGATTCAGATGTGTGTGTGTATTTATGGTTGTCTGCTAGCTCCCTTAGATTTTCTTCATTTTTTGAATTCTTTCTCTTTTCTTTCTTTTTTTCTTTTAAGTCCATCTGGGTTATTTCAAAAAGACCATCTTCAGGATCAGAAATTTTTTCTTCTGCTTGCTCTAACCAGCTGCCTAAGCTCTCAGTTGTCTTATTTTATTTCACTGAATGAATCCTTCCGTTCCAGGAGTTCTGCTACATTTTTTTCTAAGGTATTAATCTCTTTGTAAATTTCCTCCTTCATATCCTGGATACTTTTTCTCATTTCATTGTGTTGTCGAACTGGGTCTTCTTGTATCTCATTGAGGTTCCTTAAGATTGTTGTTCAGAATTCTTTTTCAGTCATTTCAACGTTTTCCTGCTGTATGGGGTCTAATACTTGAGAATTATTGTATTCCTTTGGTAGTGTCACATTTTCTTTTCCTCTTTTGTGTTTCTAGCATCGCTATGTCAATGTCAGGTCATCTAGGAGAGCAGTTGCTTTTCTTACTACTCTGGAGTGGGTTTTGAGGAGAGAGGCTTCTTCCTGCAGGTGTGTTTACTTTGATTATTAAGTAGGGTGTTTTTGTATTGGTCCTGATAGACTCAGTAGTAGAGTCTCTGTGTGGGTACTTTGACTGTATTCAGTGTTGGAGTTGCATGTGAGTGCCTCTGTGGCCTAGGTCCTGGGGCTCTTAGTGATTCCTTGCTAAGGTTAGTGATACTGTATTAGGTCATCAAGGCCATGCGTGAGCTCCCTTTATCATGGGAGAGCTGCCTGAGTGTCCCATCATTCTTTGGCTATGGCTGATGACCCTGGGTGGGCTTGTTGGCACCCCAGCTTGTGTGCCATGACCCTGATAGGTACATTGGAATATACTGGAACTCCTCAATTTGAATGGGTTACCGTGGGAGATGTTCATTTCCCTTTCTCCTACAGGCAGAGACTTCTCCTGGGTTCTTGCATCCCCTGGTTGGGGGATGGGTTGGTAGTAATTGGAAATTTTCTTCCTTACTCTATTTTGGTGTTCTGGGTTTCTGTACTCTCAGGGGGGTTCCACATGTCTCTCCCCGGGTCAAGGCAGTCACATAGGCTGTACACGTACTTTCCACCACCATCCCCCCCATATGCTACCAGGTGAGACAACATAATTCCTCCTGTGGGTTGGAACACTGGGTCACAGGTCCATGCTCACTTACCTCTTTCTCCAGGCTCCATTGGTGACTCTCCTGTCAATGCAGTTGAGTGCTCAGTGGGCCACTTGCATGGTGGTGTGGCTGCTGTGGCAGTGGTGGCTGCTGCTGTGGCAGTGAGAGGCCCTTGCAGCAGCACCACATCCCTCATGTGGTGGTGTCTGTGGCAGACCACCCATGTGGCAGTGGTATCTGCAGCAGTGGCAGTGGCTGCCCTCAGCTCCTGAGGTCCCATGCGCTCCTGTCATCTACCAGGCAGAGGCTACCCACAGCTGCTGATGCCCCCAGACGTGCTCCTGCCATCCACCTTGTGTCATTTTTCTTGATCAAGTTGTGATTATTTGTCTCCTCTAGCCATCTGTCCTTGGAGTTCAGCCGTTTCTCCTCTCTGGGGTTACCTTGTACATTTTCTTTGCCCGCTCTTATTCCCTTCATTCTCAGAGCCCAGGTCAGATTAATTGGAAGCCTCATGAGTAATTGAAGGTGCAGGCTCCTGCTGACAAGGTGTCAGTCTTGTGCACAGCACCAGAAGGAAGCCTCTCTTGCCCTAGGATGCTCAGCAGAAAGGTCAGCCTTCACCCAGCCTTTGGAAAAGGTAAGCAGTCAGCTTTTCCCACAGTACTGGGACCTGGGAGGTGCAGAGGTCCTCTTAGCATCACAAACCAGGAGACACAACAACTCTCTGGGGGGCACAGATCTCTGGCTACTGTGGAGGTCTTCTGCCCTCATTCAGATGCCTAGGCTCCCACCCAGTAGTGCAAAGTCCTGCACCTATGTGGCCCCTTCTGGCCCCTGGCAGAGCCTGAGGGTCACACCTTTCTGGTTCTCCACTTGCAAACCCAGTCCAGATGGCAGGTAATCCAGAAAAGTTAAACACAGAGGGCATCAGAGATGCTTCCTTACTGCCAACTTCCAAGAATACCCTCTGGTTGATGCAGTTTTAAGAATTGTAAAATTTTCTCTGATAAAATTGCATTGTTTACCTATCTCTTCTAAGGAGTGGCATTTGGCTATAGCTCAAATCTTTTACTCAGGACTCTTAAGAACCAGAGGTTAATTGCTAAGCTGGCTTGAGGATTTGGGGAGAAAAGATCTTTTCTTCTGATAACACTATCTTGTTTCAGAACTCTACAGGGCACTAAGCTAGTCACCAGTGTTTCTTCATGTCCACATCACTGGAGCTGGTTTGGGGATGTGAATTGCTTGGCCACAACCAGGTAGAGGGAAATAATTACAAGAATGCCCATCTTCACTGTGTGCAGAAATTTCATAGGGAATAATAATTATGCTTCTCACATTTATTGTACACTAGGTATATGCTAGATCTTCTTCAGCGAAAGTGTTTTCTCTAAATGATGCAATCAAATTGTCAATCCTACCTTTCTGATGCAATAGCAAATCTAAAGAATAGTAAAAGGAAAGACAATATGGTATTCTCAATATTCTCAGGTCAGTGGTGGGAGTCAGTGCAACCTCTCGGCCCTTGCTTTAACAGCCCCACAACCTTGCCTCCTTCTGCTGGAGCAGAGGTTTCTAGACTCTGGGATTTCAAAGAACCAGGAGAATATTAAAGTTGACATATTTTGGTAATGCACATAGAGCTGCCAACATTTTTGTTGCCAAGTATCTTCACTTAAAAACATCTACAATCTATTCCTACCATGATTTCATAAAATGAAACATTAATCCCCAAAAAGTAGGAATGATGAAGTCTCATAACTTTTAAGTGAATAAATATGAACTTTATGAAAATTTCACCCAAATGTAAAAATTTCATCACCACGTGGCACCATATCACAGAGGAGCATTTGGACACCAGTCATTGTGGGGCATTGACCACCCAGGGGTGTGTCACTCAGAAGAGGGCAGGAGGAGCTGGGAGTAGCTTCATGACCTGCTTGGCATGCTCACATTCCTTCTGGCTGCAAAGGGACCCAGCCCATCAGATGCCATCATCGTCCCTCAGGTCTGAACAAGATTACAGTAGAAGCAGCCACTGGGCTCTAATGGTGACATGACGATTGTATGGAAAAGTAAACCACAAACCCTGATCATTCAGTCGTTCAATAGAGGCATGAATGTGCTTAACCTCTGGAGCTAGGCTTATTAAGTGCGAGATCTTATTACTATGGAGCAACTACTATGTTCCAGGGATGTGCCAAGTGCTGGGAATAAATAAGATGTCACCTAAGGTGGCTGCAGCAATCCATCCCTCATGCTCTTCTGCAGGGAGACTTAGTCATTCTTGTCATCAAAAAGTAGAGTCCATTTCTCCTCCCCTTGAATCTGGATGGCCCTGTGTCTTGGTTTGGCTGAAGTGATACTGTGTGACTTCTGAGCTGAGTCTTAAGAGACTTTGCACCTTCTGTTCTCACCCTTTTGGAATCCAGCTGACAGGTAACAAGGCTCCAGGTAGATCACTGAATGATGCCACCGCAGGAGAGAGAGACTACGTGGAGGAGAATTGAGATGCCCCAGCCAATAGCCAGGACAGGACAAGTGAGTGGAAGCCACGCTGGCACCTCCAGCCCCAGCTGAGCCACCCAAGAAACACCGAGTGGAGCAGAAGTGAGCTGTACCCACTGGCTCCACCCAAATTCTTGACCCCCAGAATCGTGAGCTGTTAAAACTACATGGTTGTAGTTTTAAACCATTAATCTCTTGTGTGGTTCATAAAGCAGCAATAGATAATTAAAACATAAGACATAACCCTGATCTCTAGTGAATCTAGCAGGGACCCACAAGCCATCAGGTCACGTGGAAAGTGTGATGATAGAGACCAGGGTGGATGCAACTTCCTGTGGACACACAGAGGATGCAAAGATTCACCTGCCAGGCTGAAGCACTGAGACAGGGCAGCCAGGAGGTGAGAGGGGACCACCAAAGCTGCCCAAAAAGGCATGGCCAGGGGGATAATTGGGGGGTGTCCCTGCTCTGCAAGAGGGACTTACCACACCCCAGGCAAGGGAAGTTGGCAGGTCTGGACCTCTCAGAGAGCACGGAAGTTCCTTCGCTATCAAGGTCACACAGTTGGCCATTCCAAAGAAGGGAACAGACCTAAAGCTCATTCATCCAAGAATGAGATGGCCTGCCACTGTCCACGTGTATCAGCTTTGTCTTCCCAACAGAATATTCTAGGTTCCTTGAAAGCAGGCATTCTCTTTACTTTCTTTTCTTCCCACCCCCATGTGCCACTTTGACCATTGATACCTTACTTCATGCCCCAAGGGGCTTTGCCTTAGGCAATGCTCAGTAAACAGAAAGATCGGTGGATTCATGGAGTCTCATCCTTGAAAGGAAACTTCGACTTCAACTAGTTTAAATTCTCAACCCCCTTCGAAGCACCCCCTGATGTAGCCACAGCTGATGGCTCAGGGGTGAGTGGCATGGGCTTCCTTCTGCACCCACAGAGAGGACCCCAGACCCTGCACCCTGGAGACCTAAGCACAGCTGGTCCCTGTCAACTCCTAGACTTGCACAGGCACTAACGCACACTGGCGCAGCCATCAGATACGCAACAGCCCCTTTGGTGGTCATCTCCGAGTCTGAGCACCTGCTTTGTTCCATCCCGGACCCTTGAAGCCTAAGGTGACTCCTGCCGCAGAGCATGGGTTTGGTACAGCTCTCGGGAGAGTGAACGAGGGGTCCCATGAGGAGACCAGCTCTCAGACGCCGGGCATTTGCTCATTTTTAACAGACCTAGGCTAATTTGTGCCAAGAAACAGGTCCAAACATCTGTATTCTATAGATATCCCATGTAACTTCTACAATAGTGATTGGCATGAGCTGAGCGCTTTCTATGAGCTGAGGACCGCTCTAAGTACTTACGCATGTTCATCTCATTTTATGCACGGGGGATTTTTTATGGGGGCTCCTATCATTGTCCTGAGCTGTAGATGAGGAAACCTGAGGCAAAGGTCACACAGCCAGCACATGGCAGGGCCTGGTTGGGACCCGGCCGCTGACCGCAGAGCCCCTTCCCTTCACCTCGGCACAACGATTTCTCTCTTCATGAGATTCAACTAACGTTAAGTAAACGATTAAGAATATAAAAAGCAACTGAAGGCTCAGGGAATGCGTGATAAGATAGGGCCATTTTTCCCATGGGGGTTTTTGCTCAGTTCTAGCCTAGTCTGTAGTGAACACTTGTGTGCCCTTGGCAGCCAATAACCAAAACCAGGGCCAGAGAGTGCTCCTGCATGGAAAGGGTCCAGGCAGGACATGGGCCGTCAGGCGTTCAGCACAGTGCCTATCAGTGAGTTACAGCTGCCTGGGGTCGGAGCGGTCAGGCAGAGGCTCCTTTAGGGAAGTGTGGGGACTGGCGGTCAAGGCCAAGTGCAGGCCTCCCCACTGAGAGGAGACACATGTTGGACAGGGCACTGATTCCAGGTCCAGCTCCATCATCAACCAAGCATGGGGGCGTTTAGGCTCAGGCCCATCAATAACAAGAACACCAAGCTTCTTCCCAGCAGTGCAGAGCCCCAGATTACTTTGGAATCTACATGGAAACCTAACAGTTCCAGCAACAGCAACTCCAGCAGTGCACATGGCAGCTTCTCAACCTACTTGCAAACAATGGCCAAAGGTACAAGGCAGAAGCCTGCGGTCTTCAAAAACAAAGCAAGTCAAGTGTTGATTGTGATTAGAGGCGTTGTATTAGCAAGAACATAGCTGTGAGAACTACAAACACCGATGACTTGCCTGCAGACAAGAATTCTGTTTCACTTTTTGTTTTGGATAAAGAGAGAGACATAATTATCCCTCCTGCTTTCGGTGTGAATCTTCTCTTAACAGTGCTCTGGCAGACATCGACATTTCTCCGTCTCCTTTAGCAAGATGGCACAGAAATAGCAGGAAGGAGCAATCGCCATTGCAAAGCTTTCTGTTTGTTTATGGGCATCTGTCAAAACATTCTGATAAAATGTGTTCTCCAAAGTCTCAGCTTGATTCTTCAATCCTCTCTGCTCACATTAGTGAAGAACTTGATAAAACTCAATCGCCCCACTCACCATCTTATTCCAGTGGAAGCAAAATTTAAAAATGAATGCCTGTGTCAGGATTTACCCCACCTCCACCCGAGGACAAAGGAAACTGCAGACCTACATATGAAAGGGCAAAAAGCAGGGCGAGACCCTGGGGTTAGAGGAAAGCGTTTCCCACTCTCTTCTCCTTCCATCCTCCCCGTCTCAACTCCCTTCTGCTTGATGTCCCCCTGGCTTTCACCCACTTAGAAGTCAACACTGAGTTTAAAATACAGTCACTAAACAGGGAGACCACAAAAACGCTCTTGGAAGCTGCCTGCTGCAGCTCAATGTAAACAGTTTGTCTGGTCGACAGTCTCAGGAAATCTGTGAACTTTGTCCTCCTGTGTCTGCCTCCTCTGTGCCCTGAGCCCTTCCAGCACTGTGGCTCAAGCTCTGAGAGAGGCTGGCTTCCAGGAAGACTCCTGCTCCATCAGCTAATACCTGTGTGATCGTGGGCAGGTGAGTTAACCTCATTGCCTTGGTTCCCTCTTCTGTGAAATGGAGACAATAGATCGTAACAAGTCACAGAGTTGTTGTCAGGATTAAATTAGAGAGAAATAGGCATTGAAACATCTAGGAAGCTCCAATGTTGCCCATTAGTAATGCTGCTTTTTTTATTAATCCTCCCATTATTCCTATTCAAATCAGACAGGATCTATCTACGAGTACTTACACCCAAGGTGTTACACCCATTAACACTCACGTGAAAATGAATGATGTATTTTCATGTCCAACCTTCCATCTCTCCTTGTGAAATGAAAGGCTGTTTTCCAAGAATGCATTCATTCAACCAACGTTTATTGAGAATATACAGTATGCTGAGTACTATAAGGTATTCCCAGTACATAGGGGTGCTCAGGAAAAGTTTGATGGAGAAACGAATGAAGGAATGAACGACCCTCCCACAGATGCCCCTCCTGGAGGCAGCTGCAGAGGCCACTGGGGATGGGAGGCTTGTCTGTCCCTTCATCCCAGGTCCTTCCAGCCCTGGGTCCTCCCCATTCCAGCGCAGGGCTGCCTGCCTGCAGAGCCCCCGGCTTCAGACCTTCTCCTGTTTCTTTGCTTGGCTTCCAACCAAGAAGTTCTGACAAAGAAGCAGTCATTAGGACACATCCTCTTTGTATTACTATAGTCAGGGGTTACAAAGGATGCTCAAAAAGAAGGCCTCACACGCATGTGGAAAGTGCCTTCGCGCCTTACTGCAATCAAGGACTTATTCTCATTCCATCCTGTACAACAGGGCCATCCCCAAACTGTAAGTACTGAGTAAGAAAAGAATACTTTGTACAGAACTGGCCTGGACCATGGTCAGGGCACAGCATCTGCACTTTACCAGGTCTAGGAATAGTCTAGCTGTGTTTAGGTGTTTGCCTCCACAGAGTGAACATCTGTTTTTTAGTACCAATATCCACTCTCCCTTTCTTTGGTGATTTGGGGTATGCCCCCCGCTGCCAAAGTGTGGCTCAGGTGGGGCCTCACCCCAGTCTCAGAAATGGAGCGTGTGTCACAGCCTGGGCCATCGGGCATTCAAACCACAGAGCAAGGTGAGAGACAGCGTCTGACTCAACCTGGTCTAATCAGAATGAGTCGAGGACTAGAGCAAGTGACGCCAGGAGAAGCGTCCTCTTCTTTTACTGTGGGCTGGGAAGAGTGACCCTGGAGACACCGGAGAGCACAAGGTGGCACCTGGGAATAAAGCAAATACAGGAAAGGGAGATCCGAGCCACAGGAACAGACAACCTTGATGATTTCATCTGAGCCCTTGAATCAGCTAGTGCTTGAAGCCACATGTCCTCTGGGTTTTTCAGCTCCTTGAGTATATAAATTCCTTTTTTGCCTGCTTAAGCTGTCAAGATTGGGGTTTTGTTTACATCCAGAGTCCTGTGTTACCCACAAACCTTGCCACAGTGCCCAAAGTTTCATATTCCTTATTCCTTTGCATTAATGCAGGAAATAAAGCTCTAAGATTGCAAATGTGTTATCCGCTATCATCCCAAGAGTCCTTGGTAGTCTGATAACTATCATCCTCATTTACCTGGTAACACCCACAATTAGACTGTAAGCACCCCAAGGATAGAACCCAAAACCACGTTGAGCAATACAGCGAAGTCCACCGTGAAGTTTCACTGTCTGTCCCATGCCTTTTATGCGATCTCCCTTGGAGTTCTGTGAAGAGCAATAACTCGGACACTGGAAACTTCTGGAATGTATGGGGCTTGCTCTAAGATATGAATGGGTAGGATCGTAGAGGAAAGAGGAAAAGTAGTTCTTTTGTTTGGCAAGCGTTTTATTTCCAGTGACTTCAAGAGACATATTGAACCATAGGAGAAACCAGGATTCCTTTCCTTGGATTCAGCTACCTTTGCTGCATTGTCTGTGAGCCATTTTTTCAATGTCTTTATCCAACGTTGGCAAATTAGGTGGAGCTTTATAAGCCTGTGAGCTTGACATTCTTTGATTCACTCAATCGACGGTATTTATTGAGTACCTACCACGTACCAGAGGCTGTACTAGTTACTGGGCACTGGAGTTTCCAAGACGAATGAGCACATTCCCTTCACCCAAGGAGCTTGGAGTCCCGTGAGTAACAACTCCCTCCATAGCTGCAACAGGGTGTGCTTCATGCTGTTACAGAGACCAGCATGCACTGATACCCAGCAATGCCAAGGCACCTGCCCCAGGCTAAATGATGGAGGAAGGGGCTCAGGACAAGGTGACTTTTGAGCAGGCAAATGAGGGGGAGGGGACTAGCATCAAGGAAGAAACAGTGGTATGGGAATCTAGGGCATTTAGTGAACTGAATTTGCTAAACTGAGCTCAGGGGCAAGGGTGGGAAACTGTAAACAGAAGAAAACACGTCATCATAAAGGGCTCCTTCTCCCACGCCAGGGACCACGTGTGACAGGAGAAGTCTTCAGTGGCTTCTCACTTGCTACAAAATAAAATCTAGAACCCTGGTGCCCCTGAATCAAGACGCGCAACACGCCGTTTTGCTTTTTCACATCCTAGGAGCAAAGAGAACAAAATATAAGATGAGAGCAAAATCCGAATACGGCATTTTTGTTCAAACCAGCTATATCCTGTCTCATCTCCACCTTCCTGGCAACCCTGGGTGCAGGAGGTGGGAGGAGTCGCAAACATCCCCAGACGAGCCCCTGCTCCACCCCCCGCAGCCATACTCAGAGGAGAATCATTTTCATTTGGCACGAAGTCATTTTTAAAGTGCCTGCTTTTCATTAGGAAGGTAACACGATCGTCCCTCGGGGCGTACACATGAGGCGGACGCCAGCCTCTGCCTCTGACCTCGGCCTTTGCTTTCCCCGGCTCCCCTCCTTAGCGCGAGTGTAGCTGAGTCTTTGTCTTTTGTTCAAAAAATTGTGCCTGAATCTTAGGCTCTGCAGTATTTTCGTTGCTGGTTTGTTTTTGTTTGTTTGTTTTGATACACATCTTTTTATAAAATGGGCCAGCTTCTAAAAGCATGCACTCTTTTCCCACATGAGTCTCTGTTGTGGCCCAAATGTGTCCCAGGTGTGGCTCCTTCCACATTCTGTTTACACGTGATTCTCATGACACCATCCCCAAGGGCTGGGAAAACATTTTCTTGAGCCTCCCCCATATATCCACAACTCCAAACTGGCAAACACCAATTGGGAAAGCACTACTGATTTAAAATGCATCATGAGCAGTCCCCTCCTGAGGTCTACTCAGGCTCCACACAGCTGCGTCGCCCTCCTGTGTGGGACCTTGACATCATCTCTTGTGCCATCCTCTTCCCTGGGCATCTTCTCAGCCCTGCCCTGCGTTTCCTGATTCCCAGGCTCAGGAGCACCAGAAGCTACAGACCCGTGCAGGCGGGAGGAGCCGGGGCCCTTCTGACGCCCACAGCGGTGTTCCATTTGCTGGCTCGTGCGTGCTGATTTCATCTCCTAATACTACTTTTATGTGGGAATCCATTTGCGAACAGTGGCTCCTGGAAGGGAGTTGACAAGATCGCCGAGGGAGAGGGGCTGGCTTGTAGACAGAGCACTGGGCCAAGAAGAGGGAGGAGCATTTGTTGGGGAGCGCTTTGGGGTGACTTTGAGAAAGTTACTTTTTCTTCCTGTGCCTCAGTTTCCCCATTTGTAAAATCAGGGGTTAGACCAGATGATCCCTCAACTATATTCACTGTTGAAATATTGTGATTCTATTCTATTGAATATGAGTCACTTTTTAAAAATGAAGTAAAATTGTAAATTTAATTTGACTAACAACATTCTTTTTTTTATGAAAGATAATGAGAAACCAAAATCTCCCATTTGTCACCAATAAAAATAAATCACCTTGAGAGTGGGAATGAAGGGGAGCGCTTTAATCATGTACAGCACATGAAGCAGGGATTAAGGTGGTGTGTTTCTTTTTTGCTCTTTTGAAGAACTGATTCTTACAAAAGCAGACTCGGGCTAGCTGGCGACGTCACCTCCTCATCTGACTCTCAAGGTCTGAAACCAGGCCCAGCAGCAAGCAGCAGCAGACGTGACAGCGGGGAAGAGCAAAGTCACCATTAGTGACGAAAGGCCTGGACAAGCCGCCCACAGCCCCACACCATCTCCTGAGAATGTCAAAAGAGCCATGTGCTAGAGCCACCACATGCCGGAACCCAGAGCCCACCCTGAGAGGTGCTTGGTGACAGAAGCAGCTCCAAGCCTTTCCCTGGTCAAGCTCCTCTTCAGAGACAAATAAATAAATAAATAAATAAAAGGACACTCAATATGAATATCCAGTCGCATGAGCTTATATCAGTTTATTTTTTAATTTATTTTTTAACTGACAAATGAAAAATTGTATAGACTTATGGTATACGGCGTGATGTTTTGATACATGTATACACTGGGGAATGATTAAATCAGGCTAATTAACATATCCATTGCCTCACATACTTATTTTTTGTGATGAGAACATTTAAAATCTACTCTCTTAGCAATTTTCAAGTATATAATACATTACTAGCCATAGTCACCGTACTGTGCGGCGGATCTCTAGAACTCGTGTCTCCTAACTGAAACTTTAACCAACATCTCTCCATTCCCCGCACACCGCCCCTTAGCCCCTGGCAACTACCCTCTCTCTGCTGCTATGAGTTTGATTCTTGTAGATTCCATGTAAGTGACATCATGCAGTATTTGTCTTCCTGTGCTGGCTTACTTCCCGTCGCATAATGTCTTCCAGGTTCATCCATGTTGTTGCAAATATCAGCGTTTCCTTCTTCTTAAAGGCTGAATAATATTCCACAGTGTATTCCATTTATCCACTGAAGGTCACTTAGGTTGATTCCACATGTTGGCGACCGTCCATGATGCTGCAGTGAATGTGGGCATACGGACGTCTCTTCCACATGCTGCTTTCATTTCCTTTGGAATGTCTGATTTTAATCTTGGCCTCTGAGGAAGGCTGGTTTTGTGGGGGAGGCCAGGGAAGACAGAAGTCAGATTGGTTGGCAGCAATGAGGTTCTGAAAAAGCAACTCTAAGGCTCAGGAGGCCATTCAGGGGCTGAAGGTGTCAGGGTGAGGGTCTAGAATTCGAGGAATCTAGACGTGATTTCAGGGTTCTGGGCCCAGCAAGAAACTGGATTGTCCACTTTGAAAGCCAGTCTACTCTCCGTTGGCAGATGCGGTGGGGCCTGCCAAAGGAGGGCATGGTGGGCCCTGGAACCAGATGGTAGCCTCTGCCCTTCAAGCTGAGGGGGACTGAGGAAGGAAAAGTCTGTCCCTCCTCCCAACCAGCTCCTACTCCTTCTTTTTGGAACACGTGGCTTTCCTGCCTGTTCACTGTCCTGCTCCCACCTGGGGACCTGGGCTCTCATTCAGTCTGCCTGAGCCTAATCCTGCCCTTTCCCTGGCCCATCGCACATTGTCGAGCTATGGGAAAGCTGTTGCCTCCTGGTTGACCCATGGGCTATGGCCTTGCCTCCAGCCTCCCACCAACACCAAAGCAAAAACTGTGCAATCCAGACAGAACGGGGACCTGCTGACGACATCCCAGCTCCAGATGTACTATTTTCTCTAGTCATTTTTTGAACCTGTTTGACATCACCAAGGGAGTCTTGAATCTGTGGATGGTTTCCATCAAGTACTTCTAAATGAGCGCAATGGTGAGCTATCGGGTGGGTGCTGTGCACTTCCAGGGAGCCTTCAGCCACCACTCAGTTCCAAGGATCGCTCGGGATCCATGTCCACACTCAATCCTGACAAATGGCCTTCCACGACCTTAGTCCCGTGACTCCAGATTCTAAGATCGCACCAGCTTTGCCTGCTTTGGGGCTTCATGTCCTTCCAGAATCTAGATCTGTCTGCTTTAGTCAACTCAGTAGGAAGGGTCAAGAATTTCCCAGGACACGTCCGTATTCTGAGGCTCCACATTCACTAGAAAAGAAAAAGAAAGAAAGAAAAAAAGAAAGTGGAGGAACACCAACATCCAGTTAAAAACTAAGGTTATGATATTTGCATCAAACAAGTTAATACTTTTTAATGCAAAAAGAACGATGAAATATAATTGTGCTACTTACAACATAGAAGATTAGCTACAAATATTAATTTGTAGGGTCATGATCTGAGGATGGGAAACACAATTGTAAACTGTATAATGGATATTATTCTTTTTCAATCATTTAGACTAATGATTTCACTTGAAACGTGAACTCAAGGGTTCAAATTGGAGGCTGTTCGTGAAAGTGAGCCCTGGTTGGAGTGACCCTCTCCACGGTCCCCACCTGAGACCAGGCTCTGTATCTTTTGAGCTTAAGCTTCCCCCTTCAAAACCAGAACCCAGCTCAGCCTGTCAAGTTACGCCTGCCCCGCCGCACTATGAGGCTGAAGAAGCGTCGACATTACCCTGTCCTGACTAGATGTCTGACTTTCTTCCAAAATATTGGAGGTCTTTTGTGGGGGTGAGATGATAATGAGAAAGAGAACAGGAAAGGTCCGGGTGACGAAGGACATTCTGGCTTCTGATCAACCAGAAGGGAGAAAGCTCTCCCACCTTCTCACCCTTCTAGGCTGCCTGCTGGAGCAGCCTTTACAAAATTGAGAAGATGAACCAAAGCAATGCCCAACTTTTCCCGGCTTTCCACCCCGTCTGCCACTACAAGCACTGGAATATTAGCGTGGACAGTGCTGGGGCTCTGGAGCTCGGTTTCCATGTTGGTGAAATCC
Organism: Galeopterus variegatus; assembly: GCF_000696425.1. Classification (NCBI taxonomy): domain Eukaryota; kingdom Metazoa; phylum Chordata; class Mammalia; order Dermoptera; family Cynocephalidae; genus Galeopterus; species Galeopterus variegatus. Next base: position 556,252 of record NW_007726241.1, read on the forward strand.
CACACTGTGCCACCCTGCAAGGAGTTGGGGCCCCTCTCTGCACCCGTGATTTACCTTCCCTGCTGCTAGGACACGGCCACATGACTTCAGCATGGTCAATAAGCAGCACCTGCCCAGGACTTTGAATCTTGAGGCAGTGACATGCAGGCTAAGTGTCTATTAAAGTTGCTCACGGTGGCTTCAGAGAAGCCAGCAGTGCGGTGGGGAGCGGCCAGAGCTGGCAGTGCCAGAGGGCAGCGCCCAGGGGCACTCCTGTGGCGAGACGGGGCTGCGCTTCCTCTCTCCCCCTGGAGCCTTGCTCCTCAGCCTTCCTAACAATTGTGCTGCTACCTGATAACCTTCGCATAAACCTTTCTTCTGTTTAAGTTAAATAGAGTTCACTCTGTTGTTTGCAACCAAGGATGCATACACAAACACAAACAGAATGCTCTATCCATGCCGGAACAGATCGATTTCCTGCCCTCCTCTACTGAAGCCGAGAGTGGCCAGGGGTCTGGCTTTAGTGCAGGAAAGAGAGCAGTACGGACCACGCGTCACTTCTGAGCAGCAGATTTAAGAACCGGCCTGTAGTTGGTTCTGCCTCTCCCTTCTGCTACAGATCGCCGGTGTTTCAGATAGGCCAGGGGTCAGCCAGCTTGCGCTGCCAAAGGTCAGAAGACTCTCAGTGTTGTGAGCCATACTGTCTCTGCTGCAACTACTTAACTCTGTCGTTGTAGCACGAAAGCAGTCATAGATAGTGTGTAAATGAATGCCCACGTCCATGTTCCAACAAAACTTTATTTACAAAAATGGGTGGCGGGCCAGATTTGGCCCATACTCAAAGTTTCCCAAGCCCGAGATAGAAGCAGCTCCACGTGCCTCAGCCCTGGAGTAAGGAGACAAGGAGCAGAAACACAGTCGTCACTCACCCGCACGGGCACGCAGCGCGAGTGGGAAATGCAGCTTGGTTTCCGTGAGCCACGAAGCTTTAGAGGTCATTTGTTACCACGACGTAACAGCCTGTGCTGACTGATACGTGAGTATCAAAAGATCATGCACATAAGCAGAAGTTGATTTTATATGATGCAATGAGGTTGGGTCTACACAGTGAGGGAAAAACTTCTTTGCATCTCGAGGTCAAAGAGCAAAAACAAATGCCCTTTACTTCTGTGACACGGTTTCAAATCAACTACCTCTACCCCATTGCCCTTCACCTCACAGAGCGGCAGGGTCGTTCTGCCTCCCCGAGGCCGGGGTTCCAGTCCTCAATTCACCTCAAATTGTCTGACTCCGAGCTGCTGACCTCACTCCCCGGGTCTCGAGTTCCCCATTTGAAAAACAAACAGCTGTGCTGGCCCAGACGTGTCTTCCCCAAGCCCTGCCATTTAAGGGCTCTTCTGAGAGCACTGTTTACAGGGTGACTGACAAGGACAGGAGGTTCAGAGATGACAACGGGCAACAAAGAGCTCCTTTTGAAATAGATCCTGTCTGCTGGGACATGCATGTTGAGCAAGGACACAGCTCTTAGGAGAGTGGGGGTCATTTTCCAGGCCCACAGGAAGCAGCCTGGTGGAGCCACAGCACAAAGCTGCCAGGATGAAATGTGAGTTTTGTGCCCACGCTTCTCTGCATCCCTACTGAGAACTTAGCACTCAGCAGTTTAGTCACTCTTGGCCTTGGGAATAAATTCCTTCATGCTCCTTGGCTGTTTCCAAAGTATGTTCCCCTCTCAGATTCAGCAGAAATATACAAAACAGAGGCTAGAAGCAGAAAACAAGGACCCCTCGTTTTTTGCTTTGTTTTTATGTCCACAACTGGGTTGAGGACCTTATCAGAGCCAACAGCACATGTGCCAGACCCAGCCCTGCGTCTGGTGCCAGTGGGATCTGTGCATGTGAAATTCCAGCTTAATCCCCACGCCAGAGGCCTAATCCCTGAACTCTGAATCAGTCCTTGGCAGAGAGAAGGCTCTCAGCCGACTTGTAAATTTCCATCCTCCAAACCACCTCAGGCCACTCTACAGCTCCACAGCCTCCAGGGTTCCAGGGTAAGAGCCTCTACACAGATCTGCCCTCACCCCCAGACTGGGACATTCAGGCATGGAAGGGCTTAAGGGAGGGCAACGAAAGCCTCATCTGCTCTAAAATGCTGTCCTAGTCGCCTGCCACAGAGCCTGTGGTCGCCACCACTACTGCCATTCTTTGGTCTGTGGCAGAGCTCAGCAAACTGTGGGCCCACAGTCCAAATCAGGCCCATCACCCGTGTTTGCGAACAGACTTACTGGAAACAGCCGTGCCAGTCACTGACGTACTGTCTACGGCTGCGTCCATGTTACAGCAGCGGAGTTGAGGAGCTGGCAACAGAGCACACGTGGCTCCCAAAGCTTAAAATACTGACTAATTTGCTCTTTACAGAAAAAGTTGGGCAGCCCCTGGTCTACACTGTTTTCTACCAAAGGCAGTTTTATATTCCATTAAGCCGTCAGCAGCTCTGCAAGATAGTCAGGCTAAGTAACAGGGAGCAAAACTCTGAAGATGATGAGACAAGTGCGTGTGTGTCCGTGGGAGTTCACGTACGTGAGTGAGGATGGAGCCTGGGGGCGAGAGAGCCGGAAAAACTAGGGTATTGAACAGGTTTCAGTAAAGCATTTGAAAGGAGGACTCTGGGAAGGCAGCAAGCGGACAGCAGGCGAACTTCCGAAGCCTTGGGAGAGAGAGAAACCGTTTATCACCACTGTTGCCAGTATTACTACTAGAGTAGGCAAAGCGTTTTCACACACACATTATCTTATTTAATTTCCCCTCTGAAGCTGCAAGAGGTATCTGAGGATGTAAACCTTATCATGAGGAACCCAACCTCTGAAATGGGCCACCCAAGGTAACCCAGTGGATGGGACAAGAATCCATTTCTTCCACTTCTGAGTCCAGTGATCTTTCACCAAGGATATTTTGACTTACCTCATGATTGCCTTGGGCAGAACATATACCAGAAATGGATGTGCTCTTTTTTTTTTTTTCCTTTTTGTCTTTTTTACTGACCGGTAACGGGATCGCAACCCTCGGTGTCGCGCCCGTACCAGGGACCGGCAACGGGATCGCGGCCCTCGGTGTTGCACCCGCACCGCGCTCAGCCAGTGAGCGGTCGGTCTGTATGTGGGATCCGAACCCTCGGCGGGAGCACCGCCACACTCCCAAGCGGCGCACTCTCCAGTGCGCCACCGGGCCGGCCCGAAATGGATGTGCTCTTTGACAACAGAACAAACCCCTAATAGTGCCCACTTGGGATCCCAGCTGACACGGTGCCAACACAGGGCAGAGGGGGATGCGGGTGTGAGAGCAGGTTCAGCTCATCCCCACTCCCTGCCACACCTAGCACCACACCAAGCCACAGTGACGAACACAATGCCCCTGGTGCTTCAACTTTCATTACTGACTTTGGACCAACACTCAAGATTTAAAATTATAATACAAAACATTGAGTACCTACCATGGACAAGACACCTGATGTACACTAGGCCTTTTGCATACAGTATTTGAGTTAATTCTAACAAACCTGTGGTCTGTTATTACATCCTTTTTTTTTAAGTGGAACACTGAGTCTCAGAGAGGTTAAGTAGCTTGCCTGACACAGAGCACGTAAGAGAATAAAGCAGAATGTAGGTCCGTTCTGATCAGTGCTCTTCACAGTGGCAACCAACAGCCAGGGCCAACTGAGATACTAACATCAATGTCCAGAGGGGACATGGAGGGAAGGAAAGATGCTACCAGAAGAAGGAAAGGGCATGACCCCCCACGTCCGCTGCATAGACAGGGATGTGTCCCTGGCCACAGTAACTTGGAAAACCTGCAGCTGTGGGGAGAACAGCAAGGAAAGAAGTGGGGCCTTCCACCTGAACCCCAAAGTTTTCCTCGCCTCCTTTATTCTCTTCGCAAAATCTGTCTTGGATTACAAATCAACAGCATTTTAATTATTAACATAAAAAATAATAATAATTATTAACATAACTCCTTAGTGCGTGTGAGCCCTGCTATAATTAAACAGGATTTAAATTCAGTAGATTTGTAGAAGAGAGATTTGAATGTCAAAACCACACAACCAGAGAGAAAGTATTAAAACAAAACACATGATGTTCTTTCTGCACTTTTCTCCTGATTCCCAGGACTGAAACCAACATGATATATATTGGGGAAAAAAATTTGATAAACGATTTTGAAAAAATATCTTTTAGGGTCTGTTATTTTGAGGCCTAAAAAATCCATTGAATCTCTTACAGGTGAATTTAAAATTCAGAAAAAAAACCATCCAATCTTTTGAATTTTCCATATAGCTTTTATTTTCCCCTCTGGCTCTGATTAGTTAGGAGGCATTGTGTTTTCCCCATAGGAATAGGTCTCTCTGTTCTTAAGCAGGCTTGAAAGAAATTGTGAAACAACCCGGTCCTTTGATGCTGTCTACACATCTGGCGAGGCCATCAGAGTGAATCCAGACCGCAGAGGCCGGGCTGGCCCTGATGCGAGCCACAAGGACCAGGAGGGAGACGAGGGGGACCCGGTGCTCGTCTGTGCACTTGCTCGGGGCGTGTGCACGTTTCCTTCACTCTTCTGTGAGCAGATGGACGATCTCAGACAAACCAAAAAGAGCTGTAGGCTGGGAAAGTTCTCGTCTGCTTCTTAGGCATATTTTTCTCCGCATATTTTACAGTGTACACCCCGGCTGGTGGCTCTAAGCGTCCTCCCCCTGCTCGCGCATTCTAACCGCAGACTGTCCCCTCTTTCGACTGCACGGACCTGCTGCGCCCCATTATCTCTGGCCTTTGTGGCTTAGAAGGTCAGAGACACTGTTCTCTGGATAAGACCCAGGGAAGGAAGGAAGCGGAAACAAAACTGTTTTCGCAGTGAAGTGACCTGATTACACACAGAGTGACTATTTCTAAGCCATCCCATAACTACCCCCATTCGGCGCTGGAGCAAAGCCACAAAAACAGCAGAGGCCTCCTCCAGGCTCAGCAAAAACTGCCACTGCCGGGGGAAGGGGCATCAGGACGGCGGAGATCGTCGTCTCCCTGGGCGATCGTGGGTATCAGAGGGACGGACAGCCTGGAAGGATGGAAGGACCTTCACGCTGGCCGAGGGTTCCCCTCGGTGACGTGCAGTGGACAAGTGTGGCTTCTGTACCGTCCCACCAGGGCTTGCATCTTGGCCCCGTCATGCACCAGCTGAGCGACTTCAGACACTTTCCTCATGAACTTTAACTCCGTCTCCACGTCTTGACCTGTAAAACAGGTGACTGCAAAGATGGGTGTAGTAAAAACAAGTGAGGGGCAGAATGCAGCACGAGCTGCTCTTGTCACTGTCCCAGTTCTCTGCGGAAGCCCCCAAGGCCCTTGCCTCTTCCTCCCTTCCTCCCTCCCTCCAGAACATTCCATTTTGCTCCCTGGGTCATCCTGGTCACAGTTCTACTTCTCAAAAGGGCCAAGTTCCGGTCCCTCTCAGAACCCCCACACCAGCTGTCGCCCCAGCTTGCCACACCTCCATCCTCTCTATGCAACCCCACCAGAGCGTAGTGTGATCTCTGCAGAAAACTGCTCAGATCACCAATGCCTGCCAACCCCAAAATGCTCCCCATTACAGCTCCTCAGGGAAGTCACTGTCTGAAATGACCTTGTTTGCTTTTTTTTTTTTTTTTTTAACTCACTCATGCCACTATCTGCCACTCAGGGTGACTAACTCATTCTAGTTTGCCCGGGACTTTCCCAGTCTTAGCAGGAAGCCTCTCAGCCCAGAGCGATCCAGGACAGGGGTCACCCTACAACCCACTAGAAGGCCGGGGCAGTGGCTGCCTTATTCACTCCTGTATCCTCAGCATTAGCAAAGCGCCTGACACAGAGCAGGAGCCCAAAATACATGCGTGGAATGAATGAAAGAAGGAATTAATATTTTTCTGTTAAAAATCACTAGTCAGTCTATTCAATCACAAGAGACTCACAACTTCTCTCACTTCTAATCTACAAAGCAAAGAGAATAAAAGAAGTTACCAGAACCGTAGATTTTTTCAGCTAGCTTTGCAGGAAGGATTACCCCAGACCACTCCTCTCATCCTCCAAGGTGGGGAAATGAAGGCCAACAGGCTAAGAGGTCATTGCCAAAGTCACCAGCTGGTTTGTAGCAGAAACAAGATCTCCCAGGGTATGATTGATCCAAAAGTGTTGTGTGAACTATAAAGCAGTACTTTAATGTAACTAAAGTATTTACATTGTTCTTTAGCTATAAGTTTATGAGAAAGTTATCTTGGAAGAAATTTTAACCTGATGTCAAGGACAGTACTCAGTACCTACCATTCTAGTCACCTCTAGTCTATATTAATACAGCAATTTGCAATGGGAGTTCAGACATTATCTTGTGTGAACTCAATAACAACTCAGAGAACTATTATTCTGGTTGTACCCAAAGTATCTGTAATTTATAAAAAGTGTGTTTTGCATGTGTTTTGGGGCCATAGCTAAATGTGAATAAAAGCTCAGTAAAAAAATGGGAGAAAATATTTGCAGATCATATATCCAACAAAAGATTGATATCCAGATATATAGAGACCTTCTAAAAGTCAACAACAACAAAAAACAACCAGATTCAAAAACGGGCAAAGGACTTGAATAGACATTCCTCCAAAGAAGGTATATTAGGGTACTTCAAAAAGTTAGTGAAAAAATAGAACAAAAAGATAATACAAATCACTCCATGAACTTTTTGAAGTACTCTCCTATAAATGGCTGATAGGCATATGAAAAGGTGCTCAACTATTAGAGAAATGCAAATCAAAACTACAGTAAGATATCAACTCACACCCATTAGGATGGCTACTATTAGAAAAAAAAACCCAGAAAATAACAAATGTTGGTGAGGATATGAAGGAATCGGAACCCTTGTGCACTGTTGGTGGGAATGTAAAATGGTGCGGCTACTGTGGAAAATATGGCAATTCCACAAACAATTAAAAATTGAATTACCTTATGGCACAGCAATTCCACCTCTGGGTATATGCCCCAAACAACTGAAAGCAGGGTCTCGAAGAAATATTGGTACACCCACGTTCATAGCAGCGTTATTCACAATAGCTAAAACATGAAAGCAACGGAGTGTCCATGACAGATGAATGAATAAGCAAAATGTGGCACATACATACAATAGAATTTTATTCAGCTTTATAAAGGAAGGAAATCCTGACACAGGCTACAACAGGGATGAACCTTGAGGACATGATGCTAAGTGAAAGCAGCCAGTCACGAAAAGACAAATATGTAAGGTACCTAGAATAGTTAACGTCAGAGAGGCAGAAATTACAATGGTGGTTGCCAAGGACTTGAGGGAGGGAGGGAAAAATGGGAAATGACTGTTTTATGAGTATAACATTTCAGTTTTGCAAGATGAAAAGAGTTCTGAAAATGGATGGTGTTGATAGTTGCATGATATTATGAATGTATTTAATACCACTGGACTGCCCACTTCAAAATGGCTAGGATGATAAATTTTGTGCTATGTGTAGTCTACCACAATGAAACAAACAAAAAAAAAATGGAGAGGTAGAGTTGAATAATTACAGAACTTTTTGTAGCTAGAAAAGTACCTAAGTCACTAAAAATGATTTCTATTTCTAATCAATAGTCAACTGATAGTAAAGTTCCTAATACTTTAAGTTACTCTTCCTGTACTAATAATCTGTAAATGATAGAACACTAATCTGTAAAAGGGAATAAAATGTAAGAGATCACCATGTGAGAAAAAAATAAAATAAAATAAGCGAAGTAAGCCGGCCGCCAGGTTTACGCAGCTGCCACACTGGAGGGTGAGGTGTCGAGTCGGGCTGGCCTATCTGCAGGCGCGTGTGTGCCACATACACGTGCAAACGGCGCTTCCATACGAGCTCTTCACTTCCCAATTTTCTGCTGTTTGGAGAAGACAGAAGAAAACAAAGCGAAGACCCTCAGACCAATGTATACTTTTTTTGTAAAATGCACACCCAATGCAAATTACACAGTAAAGTTAGCTGAGGGGCATAATTTGTTACACAAATAAACAAACACTATTTGGTTCCGTCTGTGGCTACTGCAGTTATAATGAAAATCTAAAAACAACTGTAATGCTTCTAACCATAAAATTATAAGGCAAGAAAGTGGATTTAGATAACTGTAATAGCCTTAATTGTATGTTTGTAAACTCCCAGACAAAGCTTTTACTCAAATTTAGCTCCAGCTCAAATAGCACACCCAAAGCACAATTTTTATTTGACCCTTTCTCCTGCCATGTGGGTGGAAGACCCCAGGCCACAGAGAATCCCATCCTTACAAAAGAGTGCATGTCGGGCATGGAGGGGAGAGAAGAGGGAAATGCGGCTTAATTTGGCAAAGGTGGCCAGAGGCAGGCTCCCTCAACACGGAGGGCGCCCATGCCTCGGCTACACCTGGCCAGCAAATTCCGTCAGAAGGCCAGAGTGCCAGAGTGACAAGGAGCCGGAGGTCCCATGTCTTCATATTACAGAGGTTCAGAGAGGGCAAATAATTCTTCAGGGTCACACAAAAACTTGGCGCTCAGGTCCCCAAGTCCCAGGCCGAGCATGCCGTGCCCTCCCCTCTGCCACATGGTGACCGTGGCAGTGGATATCTCCTGGGCCGGCCTTCATGGGGATGTGTCACCAGTCACCGGCGGTGGGAGGCCAGTGTTGCCAGTTCTGCAGCTCTTCGCTGCCCCTCCTCCAAAGGCTCGGTGTGGACAGGAAAGCCAGACACCTCTGCTCCTCTTTCCAGCCCCTAATTCCAGTCTGGCACAAGCCGGGAAACTGAGGAAGCAGCAGTCCTGCCCTTGAGAGCTGAGGACCACAGAGAGTAAAAGATAAGAAAATGTCAGAGGGCGATAGGGCTAAAAGACCCCAAAGCAGGAGGAGAGACAATAAGTGGCAGGAGTGGAATTTTAGGTGAGGGCAAAGCACGACGCTCCTTGGTTGTGACATTTGAGCAAAGACCTTAATGATGAGAACTGAGTGAGCCAATGTACAGGGTAAGAACATTCCAGAGAGGAAACAGCAGGATGCAAAGGCAAGCGAAATCCAAAATGACAGCTGAACAACTCTGTGCATCTACTAAAGCCACTGAATTTAAATGGGTAAATAGTATGCTGTGGGAATGACGTCTCAATAAAGCTGTCACCAAAACAATTAATAGTAAATTTTAAACAACAGATAAAGTCACTCAAGTTTTTCAGATGCATATTTGCACAAACCCTGTGCACACTCCTTTAGGACAATACAAAGCAAAATCATTCTTGCCAGCCCTTTCCCACTTCCTTGTATCACCCCCGCTGCCAGGGCCTTCCTGAGAGATGAATCAGTGAGTGGATTCCCAGGAAGGCCATCAGGCACAGGAGACCCCTAGGTCCCCCATGACAGATTGGCATTTCATTTTAGGAGGCCTTAGTGTCATGACCCAGTTGTCACTATTCTTGGCCAAAGAGTCTGAGTCTAGAGAAGAGGAAGACACACTTAAAAGTCAGAACTGTTCAATGACCTTCTATGAGTTGTTTGATTTTGACTCCTAGAAACCCACATGCCACTATTAAAAGAGTATGGTCTGAACGGTGGGGGTTTTAAGTGCCCCAGCAGGCCAATAGGGCAGAAATATTTAATTCAGGGCAGCTCTGCTATTACCTTGAACCAAACCATCGAGATAACTGTCTACGCTCTCTTCTCAAGGCATTCATATACCAAGAGAACAAGCAAAAGAGAACTTTCGAAAGAACTTTTCTTTTAATATTTAACCATACTGCCCGTGTTCTGAATCAGACCACAGAAATTAACAAATACACGGGTACTTCAAGAAGTTCATGGAAAAATAGAATTAAAAGTTAATACAAATTTTCCCACGAACTTCCTTGAAGTAGCCTCATATGTGCAAAACACTTTAGAAAATAATAAAGACAGAAGTTTAAAACTATGTAAAATAGAAATACAGCTGACCATCTTCTTACAGAGTCACTTTAACACAAATAAAATTCAATTCCAAACACTGCCAATAAGATCCAACTTCCTCAGAAACCACTCGCCGTGGATCCCTGTGAGCTGTGTTGATGGAGGACGGATAACTTGGCCTATGGGTTGATTCAACCAAACAACATGAATCTCTTCGGTTTTTAGATACCGTATCTCTCCAATGTGATAACCATAGAGCAAATTTTCTCTTCTCTCTGTAGACCAGTTTCAAGTTGCTGAAAGGGGAAAACAAATGATTTCAATGCAAGAAAAAACACATGGCAGCACCCAGCATGCACAGCTCAGCTCCCATAAAGTAGGAATGTGGCCAAGGTTCGTGAGCCCCAAGGGGAATGGGAGGGGTGAGTTTACCGCAAGAAAATGCAGGTCCCAGCTTGGAATGACTTGAAACAAAGAAAAGTACAGGTTTTTCTGAATATACCAGGAAGAGTCGCGATCAGACGACTGTTGTCCAGCAGGAATTCTCGCGGGCTGTGGCGGTGTCCAGACAGCTGGGTTCCCTCCTTAGTTCTTTGCTTACAAGCTAAATAGAGGAGGGAGGGAATTAGTATGTCAAAATCCGGTGTGAGATTTTAGTGGGAGGAGAACATACTGACAATGGTCATTTAAACAACTTGGCTGCAAACGTGTACCTTGTTTTTGTGCTGTTGCTGTTGTTTCGGTTGTGTAAATCATAGTTTCTCACATATGAACTGAAAAACTAATGACTAATTGCTACTCATGGTACTATATTTTGCTACCCAGGTCCATGGAGGTGACGCAACGCTACTTGGCCAGTTTTTTTTCTGGAATACATGAGGCCAAGTCCTCCACATGACCAAGAGGGGAACAACTGTAGGACCCAACTGAAGGTAGGAGCCAAAGACTTGTTAAGGCTCTGCCCTCGGCTGTATCCCTCTCTCCTTGCAGGGGAAGGAAGGCAAAACCAGGTTAAAACCAAGTTGTCTAACTTGTACAGCATAAAGACAAAGTTAAGATAACAAAGAAAGAGCTACAAAAGAATAGATATCCAGCGTGGTCAAAGAAAGAGCACCTAATCAATTTTTTAAGCTTCTCTAGTCCTACCTCGTCTTTACAATGATATCTAAAAGTTCCCATCAGTCATCTTCATAATGATATCTGAAAGTTTTTCTTATAAGACCTGTATTTGTTTCTTGTCAAATACCTTTACTTCTGGATCCTTTAGAATTATGAGCTACAACGTGCTCATAAACACAAGCAGCCAAACACGGTTGATCTCTTTCAAGAAAATGCATGACAAAAACTTGGATTTATTTTGCTGGGGAGCCAGTCTGCCAATGCAAAACCTCCTCCCAGACATTAGACCCTGAATGCGAGGACAACTTTGGGAACTCTTTTGGAGGTTCTGTCTATGAGAGCTTGCCAAGCTCTAACTAGGGTGATCATATAAATTAATGTTTAAACAGGATTCTTGGAGAATAAAAAGAGGTGCTATAAGTTATTATTGCTGAACTATTGGTATAAACTGGGACATATGGCCACCCTGTGATTGCCTCCTGCCCCTATAACATTTTCCCACTCTATTTTATTTGTATCGATGACTCCCTAGCAGTCTGAGATTTGGAAGACCTATCTTTCTTGCAATTTATTTTGTGAAAAAATCATTATAGTGAGTAACTTTTTCACCTGCAAATATTCCTCGAGAGACACTGTTTTTCCCATAAGGAATTATATGTGTCCCCACTAAATCTGTTTAGTCTGCCAGTTCTTTGGAGCTGCAGCAGGTGAGTGAGCTATGGTGGAGAGAGAAGAGGTTGTGTGTGTCTCTGTCCCAGGAGCAAGAGTTACTCAAAGAGTAAGAGGTCACTTAGGGCTAGGGAGTTTAAGAGGTAATTCATTCCAGATGTAGGGTTTGAGTTGGGTCTAGAAAAATTAAAAATATTTGGAACGTTCAATGAGTTTACCGTCCATAACTGACCATCAGATAAATCCAATCCTCACTGTCCTAGACCTGGTTACTAAATCAGCTACACCAAGTCTAATGGAAATATATCCAAGGCTAGTAAAAATGCCCTTCCCCATGCGGGAGACACCCGCACTTCATTTACTTGCTTATCTGCGGGGATTTGAAGGGGCAGAGCTAAAAAGGCATTTATGTGATGGAACAGAAATAATATTTCCACAATGAATCCCTGAGAGAGATAAAGGGTCAAAAAACACCAGGTCCTTGAGTTTGGTCCTGTCTGGAACTGTCACCGACAGGGCATGAAGTCATGTGACTGCTCAATTTTGCTGTGTTTTGCCCTGGAATGGAGTCATGCTAGGCAGAGTTGCCTTTGGCAAAGGGAAAAAAAATCCTTACACGCTGATATCCTCAGAGTTTAATAAGAAGTGTCATCCTGCTGCATAGGACTTTGACAAGATATACCAAGGTCATTATTGCTCATTCATCAGAAAAGAGTTAGCAGGTGATGAAGAGTTTTTGGTGTCCTGCAGGACACAGAATGAAAGCTCTAAGTCATAGATCTGGGGGTGCTGGAAGAAGCCTCCTGAACAGCTTTTAGTCCACCCATTCATCTTTAACCACAGGATTGCCAGACAGATGATCAACCTAAGTTGGAACACCTCTGTTCCAGAATTGCGTATATTAGGGCTGTGTTGGATAACTGGGGCTGGGTAAAAATTTTTTTACCTAAACCCCATTTCTGGAATTTACTCGATTGTATGAATTTTGTGTGATGGTTGGGGGAAAAGAAAGGTCAAGGCGAAAAGAGGTGAGGCATTTGGGCCTTCAGGAAGTCCCGGAACTTGGAGAAATGACAAGTGGCCATGTTAGAGAAAAATGTTACTATCCTAAAAACCACCGCCACAGCTCAGGAGAAGCTCAGAAGTGCTGGAGACATGCATTTGGAAAATCTCAATGAAAAATCTCACCATTTCTCAAGTGTTGGGAAGGCAGTGCAGCTGATCATCTGGAAGATTCCCTACTGTCCGTGTCTCCAGACGCTTCTGCAATTTACAAGATGTGGTTACTAATGTTCCTGCTGAGCACCGTCGCGGTGTGTCCTCCACCTAAAGCAGGTGAATGGATGGGAGGGCGTAGTTTCCATTAACGAGGCCCCATCCCCGTCCATTCTTGACTTATGCATGAGGTCAGGAAGGAAAACCCTCCCCACCACAGCGTTTATTTAGCACTGCCGGGTGCTTCGATTTCACTGTGTTTCCTCAACAGCCAGTCTCCCCGGTGCGAAGTCAACAAGAGCCAGGAGAGATGGACCCGTTTGTCTCCACGGGGCCACACCAGAACCTTCTGAAGGCACTTTACATATCCAGTCTCTGGCAGGATTTTTTCCCCCACTCAAGCCCTGCGGTCTGTTTGAATGAGAAATTGTTTTACACTCCTGAATAACCATTCCTCTCCAACTATTTCTACATAACTTCCAGGATATGAAAACCACCCGAGGCTTTCCAACATGGCTGCTTTCTTTCCTCTCATAAACAATCTCAGCAGTAATCATGCCATTGTGGTCACTCTGGAGCTTTGTATTGCTTAAGCTTGTTCCCTCTGTCTTTTGTTCTGCCAGACACTGATTATGACATTTCACCCCAAATCTGTAGCGTAGGAAGGCTCTCTTCTGCTGGCTTCTTGCCTGTAGCCTTTTCCTTTGTTCTACATAAATATATCACATTAGCATGATGGGTCCAGGCTTGGCATGGGAGGCTCAGTAATGGTCCCAAAGATATCAGATCCTAATCCCTGGAACCTGTAAATGTCATCTTATAAGAAAAAAGGTTTTTGGCAACTGTAATTAAGTAGGAGATCATCCTAGGTTACCTGAATATAAATGCAGTCATAAGTGCCTTATAAGAGAGAAGCAGAGGGAAATTTGTCACAGACAGAAAAGGGAAAGGTAATGTTCCCATGGAAGCAGAGAGTGAGGTGACAAGGCCATAAGCCAAGGAATGCAGCAGCCACCAGATGCTGGAAGAGGCAAGTGACAGATGCTCCCCTGGAGCCTCTGGAGGGACCAGGGCCCTGCTGCCACCGTGATTTCAGTTAAGTAAAACTGATTTTGGACTTCTGGTCTCCAGAACTGTGAGGGAATAAACTTCTGTTGTTTTCAGATATTTATGTTGTTACAGCAGCCACTTGGTTTCCTGGAACAGGCCTTCAGCACCCCCGGATTTCTGCAGTCACTGCCATGACGCTGCGTGCTTCTCAGCACACTGACTTCTGGGACATTTCTGGGGAAGATCTGACTTTTCCTTCCTCAACAGGCCCAGGGAACTTAGAATCTCCTGTGCCATTCTAACTCCCAAGAGCAAACCTGAGGAAACAAAAGTCCCGAGGTGATATTCAAATATGAATTTCCAAGGTCAGTCATAGGCTCCCAATAAAACTACCCTTCAGTGAGGTCCCTCTTTGCATCCAAGCTGAAACGCCACACGAAATGTCTTCTAAACCACTCAATACTCATAATAATTTTAGTTCATCCATTTGAATGCGGGTAAGTTACTTAATTTGGCGGGGGCCTCAATCTCTTCATTTGAAAGCAGAGGTCGTACAACATTCGAAAGAGCAAAGAGACTTCTTCAGCAGTTTCGGCTATCTCCGAAATTCATCAATGAAGTTGGTTTTCACCAGGATAAAAATTACCACCTAATTCTTCAATGCCTTGAGGCTTTGGCTTGATGGAGTCAGATACACTGGGCTTTTCCTCTCAGAACAATATCTCCAGAAAAAAAAAGGTGGGTGGGGGAAACCCCTAAGAGATCTAATGTAAAAGAACTTTATTTAGAGGCAGCTTAGTAAGTGCAATTTTAGTTTAGGTTATACTGTGATTTCCAGAGGGATTTTCAACTCAGCCATGAAAACTATGTTCTAGATTAAACCTTAGGCATCAAGATTCAATGATGGAAAAAGACATATATTTTTATAAATCTTAAATAAGAAATGTCTTATTGAGTTTGGAATCTTAAGGAAACCAGGGGGAAGGAGAGATTTTCTTCTTTTTTTCTTCTTAGACTTAGCATTCCATGCAACTCTGTAAATGGCAAGAGCTTTGTAATGCTATTTCATCGTCTTAAATATGCTCCAGAGCTTCAAGGCATTTTAAAAATATTATTGTAAGCCAAGTAGGAAAAAAGTGGAATTTTCTGGAATCTAAATTAAATTGGTTGTTGTCCAAGATATTTTGCATTAGGAGATGCCAGGAAAAAGGAGGAGGGGCGATTAATCACTTTCTGCAAGTATTTGGAGTCTCCCAGGCACCTAGGGAGGAAAAGTGCTTTGGAAACAGCCTACGTGGCCTCACGGAGCACAGCCGCCCTCACTCCCACCAGCAAGGCTGAACGGTGGGCAGCATAGACCAGCCTGGGTATGAGAAGAGGCTGACCACTCCCGATCCGAACAGTACCTCTCCGGGCTTTTGTTTCGTTGCCTGTAAAATGGTGGAGTTTAATCGGATGATCCTGAAAATTCCTTTAAGCTCAAATACTCTGTGACTGCACCTCGTCGGGAGCCCTTCCCTGAAAGCCCAGCGGAGCCAGCACACCCCCTGCTGTCGTCGATGCCTCTTGGTTGGTTTTTTCATTGCACCTGTAAGCGTGGCAATTACCTTTTTTGTTAATCTATGTGTTTTTTTATTATCTGTCCTCAGTCACTAGACTATGACTTCTGAGAGGACAGGAACTCTCTTTCTTTTCTCGCCACTGTGGACAGAAAAGGTCCTGGGCCACGGCTGGAGCCCAGTAAACATTTCTTGAATAAATGAGGGAATGAGTGATGGAATGAATCCACTCTGGCCTTCCGAAAATCTGTTCTCTGCACTTAAACAGGAGTGATCTTTCAAAAATGCAAATTTAATCTTGTCCTTTCCCAGCGGAGAACCCGTGGGGTTGGCTCTCTAAGGATGAAGACTAAATCTGTCCTCTGCCTGTCCCCAGGCTCTGGCTACCCCGCAGGTGCCTGGTACTCCACACGCCGTCCACGCTCTGGCTGCGTCCCATTTCTTCTCATGCACCGGGCTCATTTCTCCATGTGGCCTCCATACATCATTCCCTCTGTTAGGACTGGGCACACGTTCCACTAAAGGCACACCCCAAATCCACTCCCAACTGTTGCCCAACAAACTCTCTTGCTCCCGTGAGATGGGGGCTCCCAGTGTCTGCCTCAGGAGAAAGGCTTCTCCAGCGCAGGCACAGCAGACACCCTGGCAGGCCCTTCCTCCTCGCCTTCTGTGCACTTATCTCAGTGTGCACATGTTCACTTCTTCGTGTGACTGTCTGCTTAATATCTGTCACTCCCACTTTCTTGTAAGCTCTGAGAGAGCAGGGCCGGTCACCCTGGAGTTCTGAGAGCCTAGCACAGTGCCTGATGCATAGCAGCTGCGAAACCAGTGTCTGCAGAATAAACACACACACAGACGTGCGTGCACTGCTTGTGGCTTCATATGTGCATAAAGCCAAACCTCTCCAGTGTCTCTAAAATATTCCAAGAAATTGTTTTTAAAGCCCACTGTCATGGGTAACGAGAGCAGACTTCCTTTCAAAACCAATCTCCTCAAACTACAAAGTCATGCTCCTTTCAACCGATTAATCATATCAGGGACTGGGAAGAAAGGCCTCCCCAAGATATAATCCCTCTGCACAACCGGAGCTCCCCGCTGCCCTGTCTCTTTAGACTCTCTCATTCCAACCAGAACGTTTTAATTTGGAGAAAATAATGAACCTCAAGAGGAAAAGGGGAAAGGGGAGGGTGGCTGTGGGGCCACAGAATCCGAGTCCGTGTCTGGTTACCATTTAGGGCCTAAAAGGAAACGCCGAGAGCCAAGGAACTGGCAGTTGCAACTGCTCTTTGTTCTGTTCCTACCAAAAAATTCCACAAAACACGGCTCTTCAGAGCAAAAATGTTTTGTGTGTCATGGAGGAGCTTAAGGAAGCATTCCTCCAAACATCTAAAAACTCACAGGAAGGCATTTGCTGTTAGGAGAGAAAAGCCTGACCATGAGAATGAGGGCCTGAGAGCACGTGTGTTCACTGGGGGAGTGACAGTCACAAATGTCCATCCCCGGCATGCACAAGGACGTAGGAGACACTCTGGGTACTGGCCAGAAAACAAAAGGAGGAGGGGGACACACACAGCTTTTGCGGCACGGAACACGGACCTGGGGAGGAGGCCGCAGGGCGAGGGGCGCTGCGTGGACCCGCCAGGCTTCAGGCTGGCAGAGCACGCCCAGCAGCTGGGCCCCGAGACGTGCTGCCCAGATAAGGGACAACGTAAACACAAGCTGACAGTCCACTGGCGTCTGCTCCAGCCCAGCAGAAAACGTCCACAAACCTTGCAGAAACGTGATCCATTGGAAACTGGGAGAGTGGGCCCCATCCAGATCTCATCCTGAAAATGAAAGCATGAAGGTGAAACGTGGCGCGCTCCTAGTTTTCTGCCACGTCTGCCCCTCTGACGCCTGCCGTAACTGACGCAGCCAGTCCGGCCCCTCTGGACTCCCACTTCCCGCGTGTGCATGGAGGGTGTCTCCCGTCTCTCTGTGCTCCGTGAGCTCCTGACCCTCTGCGCAGGATCACAGCGTGTGGGAGGGCGCAGGCTACCAGCCTCCTATTCCAGCTCTTCTAGGGACCTGCCGCGTGACCTTGGGCAAGTGGCCTAACCTCTTTTAGACTCAGTTTGCTCATTTGAAAAATGGGAAAAACAAGGAAGAATCATGAACTGTGGTTGAGAGATGTTCGGTAATGTGTTCAAAGTCGCACAGCCAGGACTCAGACTCCAGTCTTACCGAGGCCGACACGCCGTTCCTTCCACTGGGCACCCTGCTCCCAGTGAAGCGTGTGCCAGCATCGAGGGTCGGGCTCATGCACGACAGCTACTAATGGTGAGGGCTAAAGATAATAGCAAACCACATCAAGTCCCGGTGCTTAAAACCGTTCAGCAAAGATGAGCTAGCAATACACTCAGTCTTTACAATTGCAAGTCCCTTGAGCCCAGGGTCTTGATGAATAAAGGAAGGAAAATGAATAACAGCTTAATTTCTCACAAGGTAAAGTATCTGTACTTTCCCACCTGTCTACCCAAAGTCTTTCTTTTAAATATTTATTTCATGTCATGATGCACAAATAATATGTATTGAACAACCTCAAATTTGCTGCCCATTTGAGAAACCTCGCAATTGACCCCATTCATTGACAGGTAGCTGAGGAAAGATGTACTTAGAGGGCTCAGGATCTGGCTTACATAAAATACACGCTTTCCTGTTGTAAATAATCCATTGACTTTAAATATTTGAAAGAACTTGGCCTCACATCTGTAGGACATACGAAACCAGTGATAGGGGCTAGAATCACAAGGAAATGAGCCCCATTTCATTTCAGTTTTTAGGGTCTCTGTGTACCAAACCCATTCTGTTTCCTGGAGAAGTGAAACTTTTTCCAGATGGAATTTCAAGGTTTCAATCTAGCTTCCAAATACTGACTGCATCAGCCAGGCCCATCTCTAGCCCTTAAATCACCAAACCTTACACTGCCACTAAGATATCAATTTGGTTTTTCAAGTGAAACTTTGTGATAAAGTTCTGAAACTCACTCCTCCCTGGTTAGTGCCAATGAATTAAATAGATGAAGCATTAGTTTTGCTGGGACTCAGACCTGAAGCCGTAATTCCATCTAGGACAAACTCAGAGAGTCAAAGAACTGAATGCCCAGCACAGCTCTGGCATACAGTAGATGCTCAATTAACATCTGTTGGACAAAAGAAGGAGAAACAAGACCCTGACACAGTGAAACAATCACATGTGGAACCAGGCACTTCACTGGGTCCCTTCAATATTCTATTTTACAGATTCTTCCTTTTTAACCAGAGGCCTTTTTCATTTTATAAATCAGAAAACTGAGGCTGGGAAAGATACGATAATGGATTTAGAATCACATTCAAACCCAAATCTGCCTGATCCCAAATCCCCTACTCTTTCCATTAAACTGCATGTCTCCCCCTGCTGAGGCTTCTACTACCAATTTTTACATGCATATAATGACAACTAAGCCAAAGCAAAACTATTTTTTCCTCAGGCTAAATTAAATTTGAAAGATGCTGCTATTTTTTAAGGTAGGCTTCCTTGATGCTATATAGGATTTATAAATAAATAGGACATGCCCCATCATAATAGTTTCACCAAAACTACTTTGTGCCAAAAAAAAGTTTTCATATCAGACATTTATTTTTTTCTGTTTTGTTTCTAAGTAAAGCAATCTGAAAAATAAGTATTTTATTATTGTTCCACTGGCCTGCACCTCATTTAAGGGTTGAGTATTGGTGCCATGTAACAGAAAATACAAATAGCAGTGGCTTACAAGAAATCTAGAAGTGAGAAATTGTGGCTGACGTGGAGATTTCTACAATGTCATCAGCATGCAGGCTCCTTTTATCCTTAGCACATAGTTTTCAAACTTATAGTGTCTTTATGGTCCCACGATGGCTACTGGAGCACCGACTATTACAATGGTATTTTAGGCAAGAAGAAGACGGAAGGACCAACAGTGAAAGGGTGTGTGCCCATTGAGGCAAGCACCTGTGAAATCCCCTTCCCAGAAGCCCTGCCCAGTTGTTTCTGCTAACGTCCCCTTGGCTGGCACTGTGTCGCATGACCACCGCCACCCATAAGAGGGACCAGGAAATGTAGGTATAGGAGGTAGGCATATTGAGATCCAACAAAATGTGATCGTTAGTAGGAAAAAGAATAGAATATCGGATAAGCAACTACCAAGTCTGACACAAACGCCTTAAGTATCTGGCATTTAATAGGCATCTGTTAGTTCCATAAAACTGGACACTCAGAGGGAATTGCATGATGCGTAGAAGGCAGATTCGTGCATTTGTGGAGCATAACAGAGCCCTGCTGTAGCCCCTGGCCTCAAATACTGGATAATGCAGAGGTTTAAGAGTTATCCGGGATGAGGTGCAGGCCAGTGGAACAATGGATAAAAACTATCCAGATTACTTTTTAAAAATCAATCTAAATAAAAAGGAAGCATGATTTTATCAAGAATAGTGATAGGCTATTAAATACCCTTGTCTTCAAAGTCCCTGAACTTTTGATTTCTGAGGTTTACATTTTCATTCCACATTCCCCAAAAGCCCTAAAGGCACATGTGCCTGATTTTATGGCTAAAATCAAAGCACCCCTAACTGCCGGAAGACACTACCAAGCTCTGGAAAACCAAAGATTTCCCCTCTCCTCCCACAGGGCCCGTCTCAGGCAGCTGCTGGGAATGTGTCCCTGCACGAGGTAAGGGGGCTCCGGAATGGAGCGCCCACGTGATGGGAACAAATCCTGGGCTCTCCACGTTGGAATTAGCCTTCACGGTGCCCAAGGTCAGCGCCTGCCAGAGCACAAGGAGGAGAAAAGAGGGGGCTACACAGACGGCCAAGGCAGCTCGTTAGCGCAGGGACAGAGCCTGACACAGGGACTTGCATCTGAAGAGCGAGAGCTTTCACAATCGCGTCCACCGTGTTCACGTGTCCGGTGTTCATGTCAATCTCCGCTGTTACTATTTGCTTTAGTCCAGACTGTATTAATTTTTTTTTTTTTTTGATTCATGAAGACATCCTGGAAAGTGCTGATTTATCTACTGTTCTATGGAATGATGCATCACAGAACAAGAAAAGGTAGAGAAGTATACAGAGAAAAGCATAAAGACGAAAAACCTGAAGATCATGCAACTTTTATATCGCTCCCATTGACACATCTTTGGCTTTGGTGTGCTGTGGAGATTTCATAAAATACGGATTATTATTGGTAAACACAGAATTATGAGTCAACCTGAAATCTTTACATTTTCTTTGTGTATCTGGTTACACCATTTCTCATATGTCATGCAGAAATCACAACCAGAAGGAGCAAAAGGGGGAAAGAACCAGAAATAACTTCTGGAAATCAAAAACCACATAGGCTAAGGTAAACTGAATTTTTTTTTGTCTCCTTGTGGGTAAACATACACAGGTCCAGGTGTTACAGATGTCTGCAGGGCCGCACGTGATCTTCAGGAATAGTCCAGTCCATGGCAGCATCTCATGTCTCTGAATTTCTGATACAACCGCAGTCATCACTTAACACTTACTTGTACACCACCTGTGGCTGATTTTAACTTTCATGCAAGTCTGTCCCTTCCTTCTAAGAGTTTTAATCTACTTGCTTTTGTTCTTTTGAAGGCTCTCCCAGCCTTTAGTGCAATTCTGCACATAGCAGTTACTAAAGGCATTCATTGATTTGTGTATCGCACACAGTAAACTAGCTGTGCAGCTGTTAGAATCCAAGCGATCAATAAGTATGTCCATTGCCCATCCTACCCCCACCCCACACTCCAAGTACAGAGCCAGCTGAGAGACACAGGGTCACATGGAGGGAGATGAGATGTGAGCTTCACTGCTCATCGAAGCTGTTTTGGAGGGTGCGGCTCAGATGGCCACTCTCAAAGGGCTTCCTAATGCCTCCCTGTGGGATTGGACAGACTCGCCACTGGTCACTGGCGCCGCTGGCCAGCCACAGGCCTCCCAGTGTTGCCGCTAACAGCCCAGCACATGGCAAATGCACTCGTTTGTGGGCAGAGAGATCTGAAAATGAGACGATCTAGAGGGGCAAACCAAACTTGCACAGATTCCTTTCCAAGTCGCTGAACAGATAAATCACTCCTTTCCCATGGGGAGGAGTTAGTACCAGGCTTAAAAACCAGAATCATGGTTTTATCTCCTGAGGGTTAGGAGCTCTTTCCTCTCTGAGAAGAGTGGGGCATCTTCCCATTTAAATTCCACAGATGCTTGACTTTTCTCCCCCTGGATCTTAATCTACTGTCCTGTGAGGATCATTTATATTTATTATGTGCCAAACCCAACACCCCACACATAATTCAAGATAACCCCCTCATAAATTCTATGTATAAGATTTATACATCCCAGATGAGTAGAAGTTTTGATCTTTAGAGCTGAACAGATTTTTATAATTGACCAAATGCCCTGCAGTGCACACGGAGCCTCTACGTACTGGGAGATTACGGAGCAAAGCCAGTGAAATGACGACTAAGCTTAAAGTATTCATCATGAGGATGTTGATAAGTGTTTTTGGATATATGTGATTTATTCCATAAGAATGTCCTCTCCAACTCTTTTCAACTAAATAATATATAAGCTTAGGAAAGATCTGTTTTTAAGCTGCTTCGAGGTAACAAAAATGTGCACTGGTTCCACATGCAGAGGCACTATCTCAAAGGAATCGGGCTTCTTAATTCTTAGTCTTGGGTGGGTCTCCAATCTATGACACCTTAACTAAAAAGACAGTGCATAATTAAAGTTCTTGATACAGCAGAAGTATTCATAATTATGGGCTTTCAAAGAGTGTTTTAAAGGTAAATAGGACTAGCTGCTATAAAGGGTAAAGCCACTCCTGAATCTCAGTGGCTAATTTAATACAATAAACATTTGTTTATAGCTCCTGGAACAGTCCAGTACGGGTCAGGAGAGGGTTTCGTTCCTCGTTTAGGGTCCCATCTTGTACCCTCACCTTCCACTAGGTCTTCTGAACTTTCCTCATTCAGCCCGAGCAGGAGAGAGGGGAGCGGAGACGGCAGCTGGGATGTTTGGTCTGGTTTTGCTTTCAAAGAGCCAGGCCTAAGAAAGGCACACACGTCACTTCCACTTGTACCCCTTTGGCCAGGATTCAGCCACATGTCCTATTTAACTGCAAGGAGGACTGGAAATGTGGTGGACAGAGTGCCCAGGAAGCACGGGACAGGAGTCTGGTCTCAGGCTGCAGGGTTAAAAACAGCCAAGGCCAGAAGACGTGAGTCACCAAAGACCATCTATTGTATGATTCAATTCATATAAAATATCCCGGACAGGTTAATCTAAAGAGACAGAAGTGAGGTGATAACTAAAGGATACAGGGCTGGTGGCAGAAATGTTCTAAAATGGCCTGTGGTGATGGTTGCACATCACACAGATAAGAATATACAGAAAAATACTGAACTGTACCCTGCAAATGGGAGAACTGTATGGTATACGAAATATATCTCAATTAAGCTGTTTAAATAAATGAATCAGACCAACAGGTATATGGGAACTCTCCACACTATCTTAGCAACTTTTCTGTAAATGTACAATTATTATAAAATAAAAGTTTATTTTAAAAAAAAAACTACTTAAAAAAAAGCCAGGTCCAATTTCAAGGACAGTGGGTTTTCTCCTGCAATGTCTTCCCTCCACCTTTTTCTCAGGTAAGAACTAGTGAAAATGACTGCCAGAGGCTCCATGCTTCAAGTCAGAAAGCTTCAACCTCGAGGGAGGTTTTCAATCTGTCTGAACCTTGCTTTCCTACTCTGTAAAATGGGAATAATACATTTACCTCAACAGTTTGTTTAATGGATGCAGCCCAGCCACGACCCAGCCACCGCCAGAAGTCCCCGGAGCTCCTGAGCTGGGATGGGGTGGACCTGCCCCAGGGCCTCTGCCACAGCCCCCCCACATTCATATCCAGCCCAGCAACAACCCATCCACCAGAAGACCCCCTGAGCAGTGCCACCCCCACTGCCACCTGCAACCAGGCGAGCAAAAGAGCCACCCCTGGGCCACCCCTGATCCCTTTCCCCAGTCTGCCTCCCCCCCCGCAACAATGTCTTCGAATGTAAAAAATAATAAATAAATAAATAAAACAGTTTGTCGTATTGATTAAGATGTTAAATTTGAAAACCTGTGGCAGTACAGGCATCTAGTTGGCTCTTGATTAAAGCTCATTAATCGTATAAACTCTTCAAAGGAAAATGAAATACTAAAAACACAAATAACCAAATAAAAATTGGTGAAGGACTTAACACTTCACAAAAGAAGATATTTAAGTGGTCAATAAGCATATGAAAAAAGTGTTCAACATCATTAGTCACCAGGAAAATGCAAAGCAAAACCACAGTGAGATGCCCCTACACACTCATCGGAACGGCTAAAACTTGAAACCCACGCTGCTACGTGTTAGCAAGGATACGGAGCATCTAGAACGCTCACGCGTTGCTGGAGGATACTTAAAACTGTATGATCATTTTGAAAACAAATCGGCACTCCAACAAATGTGAATGTTCCCCTACCCTATGACCGAGCAATAACACTTCCAGACAGCTATCGAGAGAAATGATTGTATATGTTCGCAAAAAGACCTGTACATAAATCGTAGGTTTATTCATAATAAGCAAAAATTGGAAATGGCCCACGTATCCATCCAACCACAGGAAAACCGATAATAGTCGTATATCCATACAATGGCGTAGTACTGACCAATAAAAGCAGACCACTGACGTACATCGCAAAAGAGACTCATCTGAAGAACGTGCTGAATGAAATAGAGCATGAACTAAAGCACACACGTGTATGAGTCCATGCATGTGAAGTTCTTTACTTTTTTCATTGCACATGTTTATGAGGCACAGTTTGTTGTTTCGATACATGATTAGATCATATATTGTGTAATGATCTCATCAGAATTGTTAGCATGTCTATCACCTAAACATTTGTTATTTCTTTTTGGTTATAACATTCAAGATCCTCTTTTGTGGCTATCTTGAGATATGCTATATTTTTAGCTATTGTCACCCTAGAGCACCAGAACTTACTCTTCCTACCTAACTGTACCTTTGTCACTTTGTGCCCGTCTGCCAACCTTCTGGCCCCATCCCCTGTCCCTTTCCCTGCCTCTGGTATCCACTATTCTACTCTCTATTTCTCTCTCTTTTTTTCTCTTTTTATTTATTTATCTTAACTGACCCGTGATAATTGTATATGTTTATGGAGTCCAATATGATATTCGGGCGCATTCATAGTGTGTGCAGTGGTCATAGCAGGTGCTTAGTTTATCCATCACCTCAAACGTCGGTCACTTCTTCGTGTTGGGAACATTCCTCATCACCTGGTCCAGCTGAAGACACACAGCGCTCTGTTGTTAGCTGCAGTCTAATCTGTAGGGCCAGAAAGCAGGTCGGTGGTTCCCTGAAGGTGGAAGTGCTGCGGACAGCTATCGACTGGAAAGCGGCAGGAGTTAACTCCCAGGATGATGGAATAGTTTTATATTTTAACCAGGCTCTATGCACTTGTCAGAATTCATTGTACTGAACACTTAAGCTTTATACATTTCGATGAATGTAATAAAGTACTATTCACATGAAAATAAGAAAATGGAAGTAACAGAAGGAGGCGGCAACGATTCCATCCTGTGTGCCTTGGAAATGAGAGTGAGGGTGACGCATACACGCTAATTGTCTGCATCTGGGCCCCCAGCTGCCTCCCCACGCACCAAGGCGCAGAGCCCTGGAAAATCACCTCCAGTCAATGTCCTCTAAAGACAGCTCTGCAAATAGCCACGCCCACTGTCCACTCTGCAGGTCAATATATTCCAATTTACAGTGAAAAAACTTAAATAAATAACCTCTAACCCAGACATGTCTTGGATCACATTTTTCTTAAGTTATGTAAAGCTTATGAAAACAGGAAATAAAGCACATTGAAGGCATTGCAGAAAAAAATCCAAAATAGACTAAAATGTAAATGAAGGCTATGAGAAAAAGACAGAAGATGGGTTTTTTTTTTTTTTTTTAAGTTCCAAAATTATGCTGACCAAAACTTGGGAGAGGAGGAAATGAGAGTCCTGGGCTGGAATGGCAATCAAAGGCAAGGAAAACACAGAACATTCAAAGCATTGTGCACACACACTGGGAGGGAAAAGCCACCTAAGTCTGTGTATTAACTTACAGCTGGCGACCAGTTAAAATGGGGATTTAATGACTCATAAGGCTTGTGTCTTATCCATGAGCAGAAATTGCATAGAAGGGATGCAGAATCCTATTAAATCACTGGAGCAGATTGCATTTCTTCACTTTTGGCTTTTAAGACTTAAGTTTTGCTGTGATAGAAGCAATCAGCAACCTGTTAATAAACTTTGAGTTGTCTTTGAATAGTGGATGTGACTTTAGTTTTGTTAGCCATTTTCACAGCATACATTTGTAGCGGCTACTTTATAGAAATATCCACAGATTCTAAAGCAAGAGCAAATTAAATATGCACGCGTAATGTTTTTGCCTGAAAAAATGAGTTCTCTTGTAACTGCTGTTTATGAATTGTGCCCATTAGAGTATCTAGCTTGCTATTGTTCACCGCTGTGATTGTGAATTAGATAAATAGTTTTTCTTACTATTTTTACTTTTTGTATATTTCAAATCTACATTGTTAGGAACATAAAGATTCATCATAATTATATTTTCTTTGTGAACTGCCAATTTCACCAGATAGAAATAACTCTTTATCTCATCTAATGCTTTTCCCTAAAAAGTTATTTTTAATGGCTATCAATATTGCTGGGCTTGGTTTTTTCTTTTGGCCAGCATTTGCCTGTTCTTCTTATTTTTAACATTCTTGGGTCTTTTGTTTCAGATGCATTCCCGTGAGAGCATACGTGACTGTATTTCAGTGATGCTGGTGATGGGTTTGTGCAGCTGTTTGGCTTGGGGTTTTGTTTTGCTCGGGAGGACAGGGATCCCAGTCCTCCAATGTGACAATAATAACTTCCTGCACCCTATAGGCATGAACAGCACCTCCCCTGATCACGTCCTGGACCTTGTCGCGACCTGCAACTGCCCACCCTCAACATCTCCCACTTAAGCATCTCACTCTGTCTCTGACCATCTCCTCTCCTGCGATCGATCTTCAGCAGCCGCTCACCCCCAGAACCTTCACACAATTGAGCACATCCCATCCCTTCATCCCTCTCTCCGTCTTCACACTGGACTCCAGAGCCCGCCCGTCTCATCATCTCTACGGTGATCTTCTCCTGTGCATGCTTGGGCCCTACATTTTCTACCCTACATTTTCCCTAAAAATGCAACCAAATGCCCTTTTATTCTCCAGAAGTACATCAAAATATCTGCTCCCTGGTAATGGAATCTTTTCTCGTATCAAAGGACTTAGTCTTTTTAGCCAATTTTTCTGTCACTTCAAGGACAGGAGGGTGGTAGATCTATACATTCAACCCATTCTTGCAACCCAACCTTCCACCCAAGCCATGAGTGCTGCTGATATACTCAGAACAGACCAAATGCTTTTTCATTTTAGTGAAAGGAGATGGAGCCAGTCCTAAGCAGACAGGGCTGACCTGGGCAATGAGGGGTGGCCGAAGATTGACTTCACCACCCTGTGCCCCTTCCAGTACCAGAATCAAAGAGAAGTCAGAAAAAGAGCCAGCAAAGGCCCCATATGCATTCTCCTGGGAGCCAGCACGCTATAGTAGCAAAAAGCACACTGCTGCCCCCAGGGAAGAGAGAAAAGTAACGAGGCCTCTGAAAAAAACAGAGCAGAGAAACATGGTACCCAGCCACAGTAAGGGAGTTTCTCTTTTGAATGATCAGTCCCTGGAATAAACATTAAATTTAAAAGATCTTATTACTTTACTTGGTTTCACTACCTCAAAATATATCTGCTGAACAGATCAACTGCATCCTTCATTGCAGGCCTAATGGAATTTTGGCATAAAAACCCTATCCGTTTTTGGTCCTTACCTTATAAAACTTCATGTCTATCAGATCTCTTAATGGACAGAAAAGATCATTAAAACTCCAGGCATTTCTAGAGCCAAGGCCTGTAAAGTGGCAAAGCCCATTTTTTAAAATTTAGAGATGGCCAGTGCTCTATAAGTTGGCTTTTAATAGGATCTAATTGGACTGAGAAACCCTGAGTTGGCTGAAGGCCTTCTGGGCCTGCCTCTGTAATTCATGGCTCGGGAAGGCAGCCCCAAACCTGATGGTTCTTTTCAGCAACAAGAAGGGTGATCAGCCTCCTCCCAGCTGAAGAAGAGTCGTTCTTCTGAGCAGGCCGGACCGAGTCTGCAAGGCAGTTCCTGAAGCCTTGATGTTTATGGAGCCGGGCTTTGGGCAGGTGGTCTTCACACAGAGAAGTGTGTGGGAGCCTTCTTCTCCAGCGCTAAAGCTCGTCAGGTCGCTGGGATAAGGTTGGCATGATGGACACAGAAATGCTACAAAACAGCAGTAAAATTTAAAAGATCATTGAGTTTGAGATGACTTGGTTGGTTCTGGGTGTAGCCTCATAGTTTATTTCCTGGAAGAGTCTGACAGAGAGGCCTGGGAATCATTATCAAATGCTATAACCAGCTTTGGAGTTAGAGCTGAGTACCCCCCAGTTCTGCCACTTAGACGTGTGACTTCGGGCAAAACACCTCACTTCTCTGAGCTTTTGGAAGTCAGACAGTAACACTCACTTTGCAGGGTTATTCAATGAGATCACAATTGAAAGTCCCTGGCACATAGTATGTGCTAAATAAGTTGTGCCAAATAAGTACAAATTCTTACGTTGACAATCTGACCCTTTCCAGGGACTAGTCTCCATTTCTCACTGCTTTTTCCTGTGCCATTACCTGCAATAAGGGGCAAGAGCAAGACACTTGCAAATAGCCTTGAACACAATAGGTGCTCAGGAAGTACTTACTAGCCTGGCTTAATCTAACCGTGTCCTCAACCCTGACTACATCATCGCTTCCACTCCGAGGCACAGCAGACCCTCCACAGTCCCCAGAAAGACCAGACTGATCCTAGAGCTTCTGAAACTAATCCTGATGTGAGAAGTCAAGGCAGAGGGGGTGGGGAACAGTGCAGTAAACCAGGTGGACCATTCTCCAGGTCAGGAGTGGTAAAGACTAACTGGTGTCCTGGGCACATGGATAAGGGTCAGCACCGTCCTGGGTGTTGGCCACTGCTCTAGGAAATTCCCCCAGCCCACTTTAATTCAGACTTCTCAGAACCCCCTAGAAGGCCTGAGAGTTTCTAAAATTGTCTCGGTATTTAAGAGTGAAACTTTTGATCACTGCACTGGCCAGCCAGTCACCTGAAGTAACCCAGCCTCTTAGCCACCCTGCTGGTCTGCTGGCCATGTTAATGTAGGGGATCTCCTTTTTCCAAAACTGAGGAGTAAATGCAACAGCTTGGGGGAGGCATTTTTCACATTATGACCTACAATAGCAGACACATGCTACCGCCACGTTCACCCATTCCTTATAACCACATGATTGTGGGTCATTGTGACAGAGGTCACGCAGGAGTCCAAGTAAGGTCGCTTATTTCTCTTTATCTGGTCTGGTCAGCTGAGATCAGCTTACATGAAAACTAGAGCCTTGATTTCTTTTTTTTTTTTTTTTTCCTTTTTGTCTTTTTTCATGACCGGCAACGGATCACAACCCTCAGTGTCGCGCCCTCACCGGACCGGGACCGGCAACGGGATCGCAGCCCTCAGTGTTGCTCCCGTGCCTCGCTCAGCCAGTGAGTCGCCGGTCTGTATGTGGGATCCGAACCCTCGGCGGGAGCGCCGCCGCACTTCCCAAGCGGCGCGCTGTAGCAGGGCGCCACCGGGCCGGCCCGAGCCTTGATTTCTTTTTTTTTTTTTTTCCTTTTTGTCTGTTTTCATGACCGGCAACGGATCACAACCCTCAGTGTCGCGCCCTCACCGGACCGGGACCGGCAACGGGATCGCAGCCCTCAGTGTTGCTCCCGTGCCTCGCTCAGCCAGTGAGTCGCCGGTCTGTATGTGGGATCCGAACCCTCGGCGGGAGCGCCGCCGCACTTCCCAAGCGGCGCACTGTAGCAGTGCGCCACCGGGCCGGCCCGAGCCTTGATTTCTTGCAGAGCTCGGATCATGGAAGGATGGACAATTAGTGGAGACATTTAACGTTGCATTCACTCTTTGCTCCATCATGAGAGTGTAGGTTTGGGATCCAAGTGAAAGTAGAATGGAGAGTCACCCCACAGGTTCTCATCAGCTCCACTTTCATGGTGCTGACAGGTGGTCAGAACCCAGGTGGACACCACCCTGGTGGGAACACAGGCATAACTTCACGAGCTCTCAGACGACCGGCTACAGCCAGCCCATGCCAGGCTCAGCT
This sequence comes from Galeopterus variegatus, assembly GCF_000696425.1. Classification (NCBI taxonomy): domain Eukaryota; kingdom Metazoa; phylum Chordata; class Mammalia; order Dermoptera; family Cynocephalidae; genus Galeopterus; species Galeopterus variegatus. The sequence goes on from NW_007726241.1 coordinate 586,206, forward strand.
TACGAGAAGCAGAACTCACACCTGCTGTTCACGTGACCAGGAAGCAGGGCTCACCCTACCCCGCAAAGCAAAACCATGGGAGGATCGATGCTCCTACTCTTCGAGTTGAAAAAGTATAGCTCAGCAGGGGCCAAACATCAGCTGGAGGACAAGGAGTGGCCTTTGGCAATGTTTACCCTGTTCTGCCTTAAAATAAGGGAGGGTAGGAAGAGAGAGAGAGAAGTGCATAGAGCTAAATTTAGGCTATCCAAAAGGCATTAAAATAGACATAAATGTCCTTTCTTTTATGAGAAGTGCTGACATCAGATAATGATTATGGCTTCTTAATATCTTTACTTGTTAAAACAAAAAGTTGGCAATTGTATGTTATATTTCCCCTCCTCCTGCTTTATAAAAATTTTTGCTGGTCCTTAAAATCCAGAAATCTGGAACATCTGGAGAAAGAAAAATAGCATGATGCCCGTGCTACAAACCAGCTGTGGGACTTCAAGCAAATCACTCAGATTCTCATTTTTTCATCAGGAAACTGGGGCTGTGGGGCAAATGCACCCACCACAGTTGGGCTGGTGCGGGGCAGTGGCATGGCCCAGGTCAAGCCTTGCAGTCTCTTCTGCGTGTCACACGCATGGCAAACGGTATTAAAGACAGACTTTTTTACTGGTGGAAATTAATGAGGTAAATTTCATATACCCATAACATTCTGTAAGTCTAAATGAAGAATTTTTCACCATATACCAGTATTGGGATCTTTTTCCTATTCTTTTTTCCCTTCTTTTTAACAGTGACCGTGACAACACTCCATCTTCACCCCACTTGGCTATCTCTAGCCCTCTTTTGTTTCTTAGATGTGAAAAGTAGAGACAGACACTGGTGTCAAAAGGAGCCTGAGCCCTGCGTGTCCCATCCTCGCCTCCCAGGCTCGGGAGGAGCTGGTGACAAACACGCCTGGTCATGCGGGCAGCTCCCCTCCGTGGTGCCCTAAATCTAAGGGGTCAAGACCACCTGGCAGCCAAAATCCCCTTTGAAAGAGCTGGAATGTCGAGGCAAGATCTCTGAGTCTCATGGACTCAGTCCTGGCCTCAGCTTTCCGTTCAGATCAACCAGCTAGAGATTCATAATCCAAAACTGGCTTCTAAAGAGCCTCAGCACATACCTCAGATTTGAGGCTACTCAGACCCCAGAGCATGGTTCACCTCTGTTAGGTGACTCCACAGCACTGCAGAATCTTCCCCCGCAGCCCAGGAAACAAGACAGGTTCAAGTGGGTTCAAATCCTACCTTGGCTGCTTGCCCACCGTGTGACCCTCTGTGACTTACTTAACCTTCTCAGGGTCAGATTCCTCATCCACAAAGTGAAATACAGCAATGGCTTATCACCAGGCTTCCACGAGACGATGCAGGGACAGCACTTAATAGTGCGGGGCATGTAGAAGGTGCTCAAAACACGTTAGGATTTGTCTAGATCTCAGACTTTTGGGTCTCAAAACCCCTTTACACTTTTAAACATTTTGAGGACTCTAAAGTGTCTTGTTTGTAAGGGTTATGACTATTAATATTTATTATATTTGATATTAAAATTAAAAATAAAAAACTACTTCTAAAGCACAAGAATACAGAAGCACGCATTTCATTAGTGGTTTGAACAATGATACCGTCACCCAAAATCCAGCCACTGGAAAACTCCACCGTGCGCTGGAGAGAATGAGAGTGAACAAGGCCAGCAGCAGCTTAGTGTGACAGCTCTGATCTCACGGACCTCAGATGACATGGGCCTGCTGTGGTCATCCCTCTGCAGGCCGGAGTAGACTTTGCGATGCTCTCCAGGGAGGGCTGTCCCGCTTGTTTAGATTCCATCAGGTGAGAAGCCTTCTTCTTGTAATAAGCTATTTACACCTTCATGTCAAGAGTTCTCTTTTATATTGTAATTGGTGTGATTAGGTCTACAATTTGTCTTGTTTCTTCTAATCATTTTCTTATAAGTAGGGAATAGCCAATAACAGTAAAAATTGCTACTGTATACTGGGCACTGAAGTGCCAGCCATGGTGCCAAGAGCTTAAAAACAAGTTACCTGGCTTGACCCTTACAATCATTCTACAATGTACCCATTGCTACTTCAAGTTTACAGACAGGGAAACAGGAAACTCAACCAAAATCATACTGCTAATTGGTGCACCCCGAAGGATCCCAGCCCTCCCTAGCTCTAAACATGCTCCGAAACCTACTCTGCCTCTCTAACTCCACTCACACTGCACAGTAGCTTTGTTTTCTTATTGTTTGAGATAAATGTGATGGCAGTGCGAGAGTCAGGATCTCTCTGCATTATTCGTCTTTTAAAACAAAAGCCAGGAGCTTTTTTTTTTTGCAGAAATTGACAAATTGGGGCCGAGCCCATGGTGCACTCGGGAGAGTGCGGTGCTGGGAGCGCAGCAGCGCTCCCGCCGCGGGTTCGGATCCTATATAGGGATGACTGGTGCGCTCACAGCGCTCACTGGCTGAGCGTGGTGTGGCCGGTCTCAAAAAGGACAAAAAAAAAAAAAAGAAATTGACAAACTGATCCTAAAATTCGTATGGAAATGCAACAGAGTCAGAGTAGCCACAATTACCTTGAAAAATAAAGAGAAGGGCTGGAGAACTAACACTTGCAGATTTCATAGCTTACTAAAAAACTACAGTAATCAAGACAGGGTGATACAGGCATAAAGATAGGCACATACATCAATGGAATGAAATCAAGAGTCCAGAAATAAACTTCAATTTTTTTTCAACAAGGATGTCAAGACAACTTAATGGAAAACAATAGCCTTTTCAACAAATGGTGCTAAGACAATGGATATTCACTGTGAAAGAATGGAGATGGACCCTTACCTCACACCATATACAAAAATTAATTCAAAATGGATCAAAAATCCAAATGTAAGAGCTAAAACTGTAAAACCCTTAGAAGAAAACATAGGAGTAAATATTTGTGACCTTGGATTTCTTACATATGACACCAAAAGCATAAGTGACACAACAAAAAATAGATAAATTGGACACTATCAGAATTACAAATGTTTGTGCTTCAAAAGATACCACTAAGAAAGTGAAAATAAAACCCACTGGATGGGAGAAAATATTTGCAAATCACATGTAAAGGACTGTATCCAAAATATAGAAAGAACTCTTAGAACTCAGCAATAAAGATGCATGACCCAATTTAAAAATGGGTAAAGGATTTGAATAGACATTTCTTTAAAGGAGATATGCAAAAGGCCTCATGAAAAGATGCTCAATGTCACTGGTCAATAGAGAAATGCAAATCGAAACCACAATCAGATACCACAGCACACCCACTCGGGCAGCTAACAGTGAAGAGACAGATAGTAAGTGGTAGCCGGGATATGGAGAAATTGGAACCCTCATACACTGCCGGCAGGAACATAAGTTAGGGCAGCTACTTTGGAAAACAATCAGCAGTTTCTCAAAAGGTTAAACATAGAGTTACCATACGACCCAGCAATTCCGTTCCTAAGTGCATAACCGAGAGCACTAAAAGCGTATGTCCACGCAAAAATGTGCACGCAAATGTTCATAGCAACAGTATCCGTAATTACCAAAAATGCCCCTAAAAGTCCATCAACTGATAAATGGGTCAATAAAATGTGGCAAATCCATATAATGGAATATGGTTCAGCAATGAAAAGGAATGAAGTGTTTATTCAGACTGTAGCATTATGCAAACATTATGTTAAGCAAAAAAAGCCAGTCACAAAAGGCTAATTATGGTATGATTCCATTTATAATATGGATATATATATATATATATATATATATATATATAATATGTTCAAATAGGCAAATTCATAGGGATAAAAATAAATTAGTGGCTGACAGGGACTGGGGGCAAAAGGAGACTAAAGGGTGTATTGGGTTTCTTTTGGGGTGATGAAATGTTCTGGAATTAGATAGTGGAAAGTTGCTCAACTTTGTGAATATGCTAAAAAAAATGAATTGTACACTTTAAAAGGGTGAATCTTATGGTATGTGAGTTACATCTCAATAATGCTGCTGTTTTAAAAAATCAAATCTTATTCTGGAATCAGCCTTTATATAATTGCATTCCTCTATTTTTCTTGACCTTCCAACCCACTCCAGGCAGTGAATCTGGAAGCCAAACAAGTTATTCATTTTATTTAGTTGAAGTAATCAGCATTGTTGAAGACTGGAGGAAACACAGTTTAAACCCAGGCAAACCATATTATAAATTAAAACTAAAAAGTACATAGAAATCAAACCAGTAATGATTCAAGATATTAGCTTGTGAGTGTAGGCGTTATCCAGAGGAACTGTGTTTCATGGATGGGGGAAAAAAATGGGCTGGCTTTACATGCACAGGGTTTGATCATTTTAAGCAAAGAATAAATGCCATGTCCCCATTTTTTGCCCTCTTGGTTTGTTTTTTCCCCAGATCCTAATTCCCACCTGAATTCCCCAACATTGTATAAGCTGCTGGAAAAGTTGCTGGAGACACCTGATGCCCAAGAGCAAGTTCCAGAATCCTGCCTTCTGTAGAGAAAGGCTGTCAGCTGGCCACCACCCCAGGGGTCTGGACCCAGCCAAAGAGCCAAGGACCTGCCTGGGTCTCCTCGGATACCAGCTGTCCTCCCACAGGCTCCCGCTGAGGACAGCACTCCAGCCCAGCAGTCTGGGAGTGCAGCTCTCCCTGACAAGTTGTCAGAGTCACAAAATCTGGACGAGCTGTGCAAGTTCACTTAAAAAGGCGGAATGTGGGGAGAACTACTTAAAAGAAGACGTTTAGAAGAATTAAGGAGGGAAACTAAGATAACCTGCCCGACAAACTTTAACACTATCTCAAAGCTGACAGATCATAAATACTCTTGTTACTTTCTCAGCCCATGAAAAATAGTTCAGATTCTTTAAGCTTGTTACTTTGGGGCTGCTCTTTTTTAAAGTACCCGTGAGAGACGGAGTTCATGCGTTTGTGAAGGCGAGCGAGGCCAGCAGGAACAGGAGGGCTGCTCTGTGCCCTTGTTCTTGTGCCTTCCATTACTGTAATACCAAAGCAACCATACTAGCCTGTAGAACCACCAACAAAGAGCCACTCCAGAAATAAGCAGTGAAGGATTTCCAAGCCCCACCTCCCGATTCTGCACAACCCCAACATTCCTTACGGGAAATGCATGTCTCACTTCTGGAATATTGAAGTTCCAACAAAATCTGAGCCTCTCGAAATGCAGATATTTTATTGTCCATGAAAAGGACATTCATTAAATTAAAGCCAAAGAAAGGAAATGGGAAAAAATTCATGAGGTTTAATGAAAATTAAAGAGATGAAAAAATAAATAATTCTTACCAAACACCATTTTGCTGAGTTATATACAAATAATCAGAAACACATTGTACCGATTAAACCTCCCTTAAACCACACTGAGATTTTGAAGTTAATAGACAAAGTATTCAGCAAAAACTAAACCCATAACAGCAAAACATGTCTGGAATTTTGCCAGGCCTCAAAATAGCTTTAAAAAATAAAAGCTTAAGATTATGTTTTTCCTAAAATATCTAGATGCCTTCAGGATAACAATTTCCCCCAGCAATAGTGACTAAAATAGGAGAAACTGGGAAACCAAACATACTTCCCCTATACGAGTCTGGATCCATTTACTCTGAAACTTTTCACTAAACTTATTTAAACTATTTAAACTTTTGCTTATAAATCTGCTGCTTCTAAAAAAAGAGAGAAGTTTCTTTTATGAAATAATACTAAATATAAGTCAATACAAGAATTTTTCTCTTCTGGGTAATAATTTCTCTTCTGGATAGAAGAAGAGAAAACTATATGAAAAAAATTAAATGAAGACCTTACAAGCACTCTTTGTCAATGTCACCTTGTCAATCCTCCCCTGATCTCAATCACAACCGGGTCATGCCTGAACGTAAGGACAATCTGGTCAGTTCTGCCACGATGCATATTTCTATCACAAACTATTTCACACATGATAATTAAATATTGGGACAATTGGAATTATAACCCAGGAGTCACGAGGATTGATATGATTTGTCCCGGCAGGGCTGAATGCTGCAAACCACCGAGGAACACGATACTGTACAAGATGCCCATTCACCCCCATTCTTCCTCTTTGCTCTGCACAGCAAGAGCGTCCTGCTCAGTTCTCCCTAAACTTACGCATTGTGCCCTGTCTCCAGATCTCTGCAGGCTCTCCCTGCCTCACTCCCCCTTCAGTCAAGCTGCTTTCATCACTGTTGTGAAGATCAATCCTACACAGTAGCAGTATTACTTTATTTTTTAGAAACAATGTGTCTCTTTAAATGTGTTAGTATTTTTATTAAGATTGTTTATTTGCTTGTGTTGTCTAGTAACAAGGGTACAAAAGTAAAAACAAGCCTTGTTATTTTCAGTGCTCGATTTTGCAGAAGTTGGGGTTTTGGGGAATGCATCTATCACATGACAGCAGGAACATCTGCAACCTCGAAGTGCCGTGATCATTTGCCTATTTATCTAGAATGGTGACCAGTCTTGGTATAGAGATCCATGACACCTGTTGGATTGTTTTGTTTGATGGCTTAAGCCTGTACATTGATTAAATAAACCAAATTATTGCTCTTTTCCCAATTCATTTCATGGTGCATGTTTAGTCAGGTGAAAGAAGGCAGAATGAATAGATGAAATGTTCTCTCCCCTTTTTCTGCCAAAAGAAGTGGTAAAGTGCTGGAGAAGAAAAGGAGCAGAACTAATCATCTATGTTGCAAGTTCTCCTAATGAATTTGGGATTTTCCTAAGTACAATGTCTAGAACACTGATAGTCTTACATCCAAACCTCTAAACTGACTCAGCTATTAAAAGGCATTGGGCAAGTTTTTTCCATGAGTCCTAGTTTAGTCTAGTTTAGCCAGTAATTTGGGATTCTTATGGGTTGGGGTAAATATTGCCTCCAGCTCCTTCATTAACAACAGTCCAAAGTGGACTGGGAGTTTGCCAAAAACAGTGACTCTGAACGAAAGGGCATCACCAAACACATCCTGATAACCCAGCCTGACCCCTGGCACTCAGACCCCTTTCTCTTCATTTCAAAGCATCAGAGCTAACACAGACTGGAAGACAAGACTGAATTCATCTCTAAAAAAGTTGGTGGTCCAGGGTAGCAGTGTAATTTTCATTAAAGTATCAGTTCTTTTTCTGATTTCCGGGAAAAAACGTGCTGGGCTGCCCTATAAATGCAAATCATAGAGATGAAAGAATCTCTGAGATATCTCCTGGTTTGCCACCCTCCATTCAGAGGGGAGCATCCCTGAAGCTCTAGAAGGAAATGGGTCGTCTGATCAAGGACTTCTGGCAGGGGACCCTCTGCCTGGGTCTCACACTGACTAGGTGCAGCTGGCCAGCCCTCTCTGCAGCTGTCCCCCTGCTCTTGTCACCCTCTGCACACAAAGCTGAGCTCACAGCAGAGAAGCAGCTGAAGACAGTGTCTGTCCACACTCCAAAAGGTCAGTGCTGCAGGGCAAGGTTCAGACACGTGAAAATACACTTAATGATATCAGGCTTAGTGAGATTAGCAGAATGCAAAATAATTTGCATGAAATGATTAAGTGAATGCTATGGCAGATTGTGTTTTCCAAAGTTGGCTGTAAAATGTCCCCCATCTCACATGCTCTTCTAAAACATGACTTTGGTATTGCTCCCGTTGAGAGGTCTTTGCCCCTTGTCCTTGAGTCTGGATGGGCTTGTAACTTACATATAATCATCAGGATGCAGCAAAGTGCTGGATGCTGCATGACTTCCAAGGCTAGTCGTGAAAGGCTCACCTTGATTGCTGGAACACTTGTGGGCGGAGTCTCCACATAAGAAGTCCAACAACCGTGCCATGAGGAAGCCCAAGCCACATGGAAAGGCCACTTGGACACACTCCAGCCTATAGTCCTAGTGTTGGCGTCCGCCTAACAGGTGCCAGGCATGAGAATGACCAGGCTTTCCAATGCAAAGATAAACTGTCCCCACAGTGCCCTTTCTGAATTCCTGACCCACAGAAACCATGAGCATCAGCAAATGGTTATTTTAAGCTATTTTATGTAAGTTTTAGTATTATGTGCTACACAGCAGCAGTAACCAGAACAAATGATACAGGTGATGTTAAAGTAGCTTTTGCAACAGTCATGGGATTGTGCATGTTTTTAAATAATAAAAAACATTGTTGTGATGCCCATCTGACCTCCTCCTAACTCTAGCTCCCATTACTGTCCACAAATCTCCACCGTCCATTCCTGTCCACCCCGAACCAGTCCAGGGCCCCAGCATTGAACGCTGTTCTCAGCTGTCCCAAATTCCCACCTGTCCCCAAATAGTCCAGCCTCCTTCACCTTTTCATGCATTTATTCATGTTTTCTCTTCTGACTGAGAGGTCCCACCTTTCCCACTGTACCTGGCGAAGGTCCACAATCTTTCACCTGCAGACAACCAGCTGCTCCTGAGCCTCCCCACCGCCCCTTGTGCCTCTTGCTGTTAGAGCATCTGCAGCTCCTTATGGAACCTACCTACGGAAATATCAGAGCCCGCACAGGAGATCAGACACTTCCCAATGGCTAGAGCTGCATCTGCTTCATCTTGCTCCAGGGCCTGGTCCCATGATGCGTGACACCACAGCAGCTCCTGCGTGAGCCTGAGAGCTAGCACTTCAATGCATCTTGCGCCCAAGGCACCTGCTGGTCCCACCCTAGTGAGTAGATTCATACTTTATACATACACATAAAACCTCAAGATGCTCTCCAATACATAATTTACACAATTTCAACAAAAAGAGGGCAGTCTTCATCATTGTTTCTTCATCACACACACAAGGAAGCTGAGTCTTAGAGGTCACTCTGCTAACTAGCAAAGGGGCCAGGCCAGAACCCAAGTCAGGCTCCAAAGGCTGTGCTCTTTCTATAGCATGTAGTGACTTTTTGTTAAATAATGCCTAAGACACACAGATTTGCATATACACTGTTTGCATCAGTCAGGATGGAGATTCAGAGTTTTCATGGATCAAAGACCTCATCTGGGAAATGACACATGTCACTTCCACTCATAATTCACTGGTCAAAGCAAGTCACAGCCATGCCTAACTTCAAGGGGAGGGCAGGTGCAGCCTCCCCAGGCACCTGGGAGCAGAGGGGACCCAGACCTGATGAAGAGCAGTAACAGCTGCCACACTGCTCAGCAGTAACAAGGACAGTGCAGTGATTCAAACAGGAGGTGATAACTTGCCACTCCTACTCCCCTTGTCATTTGCTAATAAAATAAAACACCACAAAAAGATCACAACTGGTCTCTAAGCTAACCCCAGCATTTACGCTGGCAATAATAGCAAGACATCTACTGGCAACCACGATGAAAACCACAACCAGCATTTACAGAGTGCTTTGCAATTTACACAACGTTTTCATATATATTCGCTCTATCAAGCAATATGAAAAGCCTCCCGAAAAAGCTTTGAAATGTACCTTTCCTTCAGATTCTCACTACATGCTATGAAAGAAAGCAAAATACACAAAACGATAAGACTAACCAAGGACTAGACTGAGTGCTAACCCGAATGCAACAGGATTTGAGGGGGAGGGTGGCCAGGTGGCCCGACATCACAGAGAGCTTCGTGGAGGACACGTGAAGCCACCCTGCAGAGGGAGCTCCAGCACCTCAAAGACGGAGCGTGGACATTGGTCTCCCCACCGGTGCTCCTCCTGCTGGCCCAGGGGACTTGTTACCCACCCTGCCTGGGTGGACGTGCCTAAGTTTGGTAAAGGCATCTCATAAACTGAAAAGTGACAGCCAGTGGGCTGAACCTGGGCCACAGATACACTTAGTTTGTCCTACCATTTTAATAATTGAATTACCAGCAACGTTATTAAATTGGGAAATTTCACATGAAAACTCTGAATCTCCAGCTTCTCTCTTAAAAAGTCGGCAACCCGGCCACACTGGACCTACATCTTGCAGAGCACAGACAGCTAATGCTCTGCAGGCTCGGCCATCTCTATAGCTTCCAGTCACTTCGTCCCAGGCCCACCTCACTAGTGTGTCTCACCTCTGCAGGCTTTTGAGTTCACAATCCCTGAAGTGAACAAACAGTAGAACTCTGTTGAAAAAAAATTTTTAATTGAGCATTGACTTCTTTATTTTCATTAATGAGTTTACCCAAGTGTCCACCGCAGCCTCTCACAACCATGGTCAACCTAGACTGTGCTCCCTCCAGGTGCCTGTGGGGCACGCGCCCCTCATTCCTGCAAGTTGCCTTAAACATACCCACTCAGTGAGGCCTCCCGTCCCACCTCGAGCCCTGTCCCTCTCACCTGCTTTCTCCACAGCAATCATTATGAGACAGGAGGTGCTCAGTTTCCCTGGGCTGGGGTTACAGGACTCACCTCTGGATTTTCCCCAAGGTCTCAGGCCCTCCTCTAGGCCCTCCCCTAAAGGTAAGTTACTGTTAGTAGTTGGACCTATTTTCAGCACCAACACGGGGAAAAGGAGACCACAGGGGCTGGCTTATGCAAACCCCTGACTGAGCATGCTCAGTAGAGAAGGGTCATATAACCGTGGTGGCTGGGCATGCTCAGTGAAAGGGAGTTTAATCTTCTGAATGACCTTTCACTAGGGGTGCTAGAGAGCACAGAATATTCTTGAATATGACTGGTGCATGTGATAGGATTTGACCAATGAACATGCTCCAAGAAGAGACCAACTGAGCATGTGCATTTACTGGGAATCACCCCCTTCATTAAATATTCATTAGACACAGAAACTGTAAAAGCTGAATCGCAGCAGAAGGCAGGGCTGGTGCTCACTCTCCCAGAGCCAGCTGGCTCTGTGCCTGTGGAGTGCACATTTCTTTCTTTTTGCACCAAACTTACTTTCAGCAGGCAGCTGCTCACTCTTGAGCCAGCCTGCACTCTGTACTGAACTTTAAGTGTGTTTTTCTTACTTTTGTGTTAGAGTTGGTGTGGGCCCTGCTCAGTCTCTGGGGCTAGGCCACACTCTCTCTGTGAAGTCTGTGTCTCTTATTCATTATACCTGTTCTCACTTTCTACTGTGACTCTGCTCTTGAATTCTTTTCTGTAGTAGAATCAAGAACCTGGTAAGAGGACAGCTTGGGTTGAGGCTGACTGTCAGGCCTTCCCAGACCTCTTCTCCTCTGTATCAATTATGCAACTTCCTAAGGGACTCCACACGTGTATGACTATGACGTCTACTGTTTATTCTCTGTCCCATTGCTAGTATATAAGTTCCATGAAGCCAGTAGTCTTTATCTGCTTTACTTACTAGTGGCACTCAAGAGCTTAGAAGAGCTCTGGCACACAGGAGGTGCTCAATCAATTTTGGGGAATGAACAAGTGTCTTAAATTTATCTCACAGAAAATCCCAGTTAGTTTTATGGTTGTTGTTAACATTCTCTCTCTGTTATGTTATTTTAATGTACATTCTGCTATTGAGGTAGATATTATCATAATGTAATAATGATATTATCATTACTAGAGTGAAAATACCCTAATACCTAATACATTGCTAACACTTTACCATTAAGAAAGGATTTTCACGTATATTATGTCTCCTGAGCACCATAAAAAGCCCCTGCAGTTGACTGGTGTGGTGGGCTGAATAACTGCCCCTAAAGAAATCAGACCCTAATCTCAGGAACCTGTAAACATTGCCTCGTCTGGCAAAGACTTTGCAGATGTGATTAAATTGAGGATCTTGAGATGGGGAGATTACCGTGGATTATCAGGTAGGCCCTAAATGTGATCACAAGTATCCTCATAAGAGGGAGATGCCAGGAGATTTGACACACACAGAAGAGGAGAAGGCAGTGTGAGCACAGAGATTGGAGGGATGGGGCCACAGGCCAAGGAATGTCAGCAGCTTCCAGGAGCTGGAAGAGGCGAGGACAGATTCTTCCCTAGAGAATCTGGAGGGAGTGTGGCCCTGCTGACACCTTGAATTTAGTCCAGAGAAACTAACTTCAGACTCTTGGCCTCCAGAACTGTGAGAGAATACACTTCTGTTGTTTGAAGCCACCAAGACTGTGGTCATTTGTTACAGCAGCAACAGGAAGCTAATACAACTCACAAGCCAGATGTTATGACCTCCATTTTCCAGATTAGGAGACTACAACCCAGTGAAAGAAATCAACTTGCCTTTCACCACAGAGATAGACAGTGAAGGAGTCAGGACTAGAAGACGGGACAGCCAATTTCCAGGCTTGAGTTCTGTCCCTCCACCAAAGCACCTCCAAGAAGAACATGTGACAGCAGGACATCTTCTAGGAGGTCATGGGAAGCAACCTGCCGTGATTTACAACAGGGGAGATAAACCATAGTGCTTCACGGTTGCAAGTCATGGGTAAAGGCAGCATGGTGGTGTGGACAACGACTACAGAGAGAAGACTCTCAAAGAAGCTGAACCACGTCACTGGTTCTCAAAGGCTTCTCTCTCGGGCCTTTGTGAGGGTTGTGGCCAGACCCCAGGAGGCTGTAGTCCTCACCCCCCAACAACGCCAGCCTCCTTCCACTGCTTTCCACTCTGTGCTTCTGCCCTGCTTTCTTTTGAACAAAAGGCTCTACAGCTAAAATTAAGTCCAAAAACCACTAAACTCCTGATCTCCTAGGTCACTCCCTTCTAGTCTTACATCTCTGTGGCTCCCAAACTCTGCATGGCATGGCAGCAAAGCTAAACACAGGGGTCTTCCCAGGATTGAAAGCACCGAGTAGGTGTTGACTGCAAATCTGTGTCCATGGCACTTTGTAGAATTCCTCTGTGCATGGGCCCTGAGTCACAGCTACATTGTCATAAATGCGACCTGAGCCAGCCCCCATCAGTGGGCACTTAATGACGTGCAACCCCACTAGGGAGTGCACAGAACCCCCAGATTCCTCCTCCACACTCCCCCAAGGGCTGGGACTACTATGCGTACACAGGCCGGTAACCCTCTGGCCAACACACAATAGGACCAGGAAGCAAACAGGCCCGGGCATGGGGACATCTCCTCCCAGTGAGTAAAGAAGAATCTGGTCAGGTTTCCCTTTAAGCCACGGGCCCTGCCACTTACATGGCCGTTCTACCCCATCCACTCAGACGCTGGGGAGAAAGTGTATTATTAAAAGCAATCAATGCATTATGAAAATGAATTGGGCAAACTGTAATTTTATCGGCTCTCCAAGTAATAAAAAGGTGAATATGAACAGGTGTTCCAGTTAATGTCCTCGGATAATTGACCAAGTATGGCACCTCCAAGAATCCACCTCTATTCAGCTCACACAATTTAAACAGCAGAAAGCAGGAACTACAAAATATGCCCACTTTTCTAAGCTCTTTTTTAAAAAAAAAAAAAAGATTATATGGTCCCCACCTGCACCATGACTACGCACTCATTACTGCAGTAACAATGGCTCCATTGTTTTTTAATCCTAATAACCATATTTAAATTACAGAATTTTTTGAGAGCTATTGCCATAATGAAACCAAGGTCCAGGAAGGTTGATTTGTTTTCCCAAGGTCACAGAGGAGCAGAGTCAGGAAGCTAACCAGAGCTCCAAATTCTCAATCCGATAATTGTTCTAATACGTGCGACAGACTCATTTACTACCGAGGCCTTGAGCTTGGTCTTCTCAGCCACACCAAGAATATATGCACCTTACCGTGCGTGTGACGGGTTCACCAGGGAAACAGGACCAGCTGGACGTGTGTGTGTAGAAAGAGAGTAATGTACTTTAAGTAATTAGCTCATGCAGTTAGGGAGGCTTTGTGAGTCCAAACCTGATGGGGGAGGCCACTAGGCTGGAGACTCCGTGGGCAGCCGGGGCTCCCGTCTCCAGCAAAGCCCCTTCCTGCGCAGTGTCGGGGTCACTCTTTGCTCTAGTTAGGCCTTCGACTGATTGGATTAGGCCACCCACATTATGGAGAAGAATCTGCTTTATTCAAAGTCTACCAATTTAAGGTTGAATCTCATCCAACAAAGAGGTTCATGGAAACGTCCAGAATAATGTTTGACCAAGTATCTGGGCACCAGAGCCCAGCCAAATTAACACATAAATTAACCACCATGCCATCTCACCAGATGTCCAAGTTTCCACCCCCACCACTTGTCTGGGCTTATGAGTATTCCAAGAAAATCAGGGGAGGGTTGTCCCTCAGGGTGACCAGAAAGAATGGATGCAAAGTCTGTGGTGTCATTGTAACTAAGTGACTGACAGGCGTGACGCAGGATGCCGATGAAATGGGGTTCTTGCCAGAATCCACAGAGCTGGGATCAAGTAAACTGGCCTGGGATGAGGCACGTAAAGCCTCAGTTTCTCTGCAGCTCCCGGCCCACAAACAATGCAGTTTGCTTTGGTTGTCAATTGCTGTGAAACAAACTACCCAGAATGTAGTGGCTGGCCTGTACCAACCACCATTTTATCATATCTCATGAGTCTGTGCTCAGAAATTCAGATAGCACACAGGGTTATCTCCGTCCCATGTGATGTCTGCTGGGGCTGGAATGCCACAATGACTTTGTCACATCCATCTCACACCTCAACTAGAAAGGCTCCAACAGCTAGAAGGTGGCTGAGCCATCTGATGGGGATCGCAGATCTGCAGCCTCCATCCTCACCATCGGCCGTGTTCTTTGGTCTCTCCCATGCAATCTCAGGGCTCCTCCCCCTCCACACATGTGGTCTCTCCAGCAGAGTATATAGATTTATCACATGGTGGCTCCAGGCTCCCAAGAGCACACACTGGGAAATGGTCAAACCTTCTTAAAGCTGAAGTCCACAGCTGGCACTGTGTCACCTCTGCAGCATTCTATTGGTTAAAGCAGCTCACAGGCCCAGATCAGACCCAGGAGCAGGAGACAACACAAGCATCTCACAAGCTACTCCCTCACGCATGAGGTGTCGTCCTGCTAAGTCCACACACCCACCCGAGTCTCCCCAGAACAAACCGTCTCATTCCTCCATCCACTCAGCCTTGGGGTCCTAGGCACCCCTTCTCTAATTCCCCTCTTTTGTCTCCCTCATCCTGTGACCTCGTCGTCTTAGAGATACCCCCTCTTTCCAAAGGCATCTGCCTCTCAAACTGGAGTTGATGGCCCATTCGACCCAGAAGTTTTCCCCAAAGCAAAGCTAGTTTTTCTTCCCTTGAGTCAAGGAGACTGAATATCCAAACTTTCCAGGAGGCTTGGGGCGGGGGAGGGACAAATGAATGGCTTTTCCATCCTGAGAGAGACAGGCTAATAGAGCTGTTAACACAGTGGACCCCAGAGCTGGCCAGTGTCCTCATCCGTAAAATGGGTCTCGTGCATCCCACGGGGCTGTCGTGAGGACTCAGTGAGTTCAAGTACGTCGAGTCTTAGGACAAGACACAGTGCGTGTTCTCCGTGATCGTACAGACAGTTGCGTCCGGCCACACACACCACGCGTCTTCTCAAGTTCCCAGTGTGATGGGTGGGCCATCCAAGTTGGTAGAATTTCTGAGATATTTATCTTAATCCTTTTTCTTGGAAAAGAAAGCTCCATTAAGATGCAAAAAGTGCTAGGACCTTTGTCTTAGGAAAGACATACGGAGCTGTATCAGGCTTCCCCAAAACGCACTGGTGTTGGCTTCCCAAAGGAAACGTATTTTGGGATACTTTCTACCAAAAAACTATGAATGTACATATAGATATATGATATATGTCCATTTACATCTACATATGTATTATATATATGATGTATATAAAACATATATGAGTGATCTCTCTATATAACGTATATGATAGATTCTCACACTTGCCCACCAAAACCTGCCCAAACCATGACGCCCCGCATGCAGCAGCACAGCAGAAGCGTGGTCCCTCCCTCCTTGCATGGTTCTCCCAACCCCTCCTCCTAGCCACCCACCTAGCCATGGGCCTTGGGCCACTCCTTTGTGAGTCACCACCCTCCCCATCAAAGTGGCAGGGGTAGGGGGTAGGTCAGGAAGGTGAGGGACTGCAGGGGCCGTGAGAGCTTCTGGCAAAGGGCAAACATGGGCGAGTGTCCGCAACCCAAGCCCGGGTGAGTCTCCACCCAGCCCCTTCCTCCTCATCCACAGACCAAGGCTTAATCTCTTAGGGGAGAGTGTCTTGACTTTTTCTTAGAATGGCATTTACCAGGCAGACTTCTTTTTAACATAGATACATGCTTTTTTTAATCTTCTCGTAGTGGTTTCCCGCCAACCATGTACTTCATCCTTGGCCAAGCCAAGGAGCACGTGGCAAGTACACGTCCTACAGACAGTGGCCTGCTTTGTGCTTGTGGCTGCACGGATCATGCTCTGGGGACTTCTCTCGTCCTCCCCACAGCCCCAAAGCCTTTGGAACTTGCTGACAGATGCGCTTCTCTAGCTCTTTTCTTGGCACTCTGCAGCTGACCCTCCGCCTTCCTGGGCCTGACTGAGCTCTGGCTCCTGCTCTCCGAGGCTCCCGCTGGCACCTTGGCCCACTACCCCCATCTGGCTACTCAAGCCCTTTGACATTAAGTCAAACGGGGATGAAACACAGGTTGCTGTCCTTGCCCCATCCAGCCTGGCGACTAGCAGTCAACCATAACTCCTCTTCTGAACCGAAACCAAGCACAAGAGAGGTTCCAGAAAATGACTGACACCCGAAAACAGGCAGGTCTTCAGTGGCAAATGTCCTTTTTACTGCACTGTGGAGCTAGGATTATACTTAATTATGTGAGTTAATTAATTTCTACTTTATAAATGAATCACAAACACCAGTTTTATTCCTAAGTAATATTTGATGAGTTTCATAACAATCTCTTTACAGAACCGAGGAAAAGAAATGACTCACAAGGGTAATAAAACAGTGTTCTCTCACTTCCCTTGGCAAAGCAAATAGTCTCTGTAAGTTATTTTTCTAAATTACCTTTTTTTATTTTTTAGCCAAGAAAATAATCTCCAGGTGAACATAGCTATGGGTCATGAGCTTCTCCAAGGTCCATAGAGCACGTCTTTTGGCCTCTACAGAAGATATTCTCTGACAGAAGAGTCTATAGGAGAGATTTTTTCCCCCGGTTTTTTAGATTAGAAATGATCTATTTAGTTTTTTCATCGTTGATATTTTTTGTGTTGAATATAGTATGGTTGAAATCATCTTAAGGTGGGGAAATTGGCCCAGCTGTTTAACCTTCTTGGATTTCTCTGAGGCCTTTTTTATCACCAGGCAAATTAGGGTTCATCAAAGTCAAGAAAATACAGCAAAGCCAAAGTGCCAAAAACAGCTGCAGAATAGGGAAAAAAAGACAGAGGAAAAGCTTTTCAAGACAGTCCAGGAAGATGAGGCTAGTTGGAAATGTTAATAAAATACGGAGAGATGAAACCGTAGCAAAGTTCAAATTCGTTCATCGCAGCATGTTTTTCACTGAAATTGCATTTCTCAGCTCCATATTCACTTAGTCTAGGCCAAAACCTTCCACTACGTTCCCCAACATCAATATCCCTAAGGACCGTTGACATAGTTTAAGATATTAAAAATATATTCAAAACAAGTTCATCTTTATCTATTTTCTTTCGACATTTGTGCTGAGTTCGTTCAACTGCTTGGAGAGCCAACTTCTGTACTTTGACTTCTCTCTTGGAGTCTCAAGTGAAAACCCTTCCAGTTTTGGTCGCTGGACCCATTGCCTGAACCTCCTGACCCCACCGCCTCTCTCTCCACTCACTCACCTGTGCCAGGATCTCAAGGCAGCACAGCACAGCGTGATGGGTTGGGCCACAGCCAGACTGCTGGCTTCTTACCAGCTCTGTGACTTCGGGCGGTTGACTCACCTCTCTCTGTGCCTCAGTTTCCCATCTGTGAAATGGGGATAATGGTGACGATCCCCAACATCACAGGATCATTGCGAGGACTAGATGTCAGTGCTTCCAACGCACTTAACATCCACCAAGCCCCCGGTGAGCATTTCCATTGCGAGTGCTCCTCGCAACTACCTTTTACTTGGTGCTGGGCACTTCTGACGGAGCGCAAAGCGGGGAAAGATGCTCTTCACCTCCCCCTGGAGAAATGTGCCACCACCTAAACTCGACGGATTTTTATTTTAAATCGGTGCAGCTAATTGTTTTGTGCTGACTTTTTGAACGCGGTTCTGTCTGATTATCATAAGATTGTGGTGCTTTCAGGAATCTGAAGACCTTTTTTCTAAGTAATTTCATCTTTATACACTGAAGCTGATGTTGGGTCCTGAACAGTCTCCGGTTCACCGGTGTCATATCTTTGCTATGGAAATGGCTCCTCTCAGTGGAATCACTGAGTAATTACATATCCTCGTCGTGAATTTTGAGTCCTGCTTGGCATGGTCACGGACATCAACAGTTAATTAATCCATAGCATTAAATTAAATTGTGTATAAATTTATTCTCTCAAATATTTATTTCACTAACTCAAACCCCATTAGAATCTCATAACATCGTGATGTTGTATCAGAAAATAGAATCAGTATTGAACTGGACTCGAAAAAGTCAAAGATGTATTTCCACCTAATTAAAATGATGTATGTTCACCTACATGTGTTTGTGAGGGGCAACATGGTCTACACGTTTGTTTAATTCTTAGCATGTTTTCAGCATCAACCTTGGCCCTTTAGGAATCATCTGAGTTCTTGTAGGATGGGTCTACTGAGCACCACGAAATCTGGAGGAGCAACAGAAGATGCACATATTAGACTCTTCCACATGCCAAAGCAAAACTGAACTCTCTTGAGATTGACCATGTTGATCTGGCATTTCATAAGGTATTTTTAGGATCCTCCAATTGCTCACCATGTGAACGATGCACACTCTCCAGATGCCCTTGTCTTCTTTTGTAATACTTGGGGATTGGACTAGATGCCTTTACAGTCTTGAAATGAGATTGAAAGGAGTGAATTTTTTAAATGTATATTAGTTGAACACACACTCGTCAGTGTATGCTTCCATGGAATACTCGTGGCCCAGATGGTGTTGATGATGACGATGTGACACTGAAGTTGATGACAATGACAGCTAATGCTATGTGTGAGGCATGTTTACGAGCAGCACGTGACTCTTCCCATATGATCTGCACAATAACTCCGTACAGTAGAAGCTGTTTTATCCTCACTTTATAGACCAGGAGACAAGTCGCAGGGCTCCACAGATCGCTGCCCAGGAGCATGCGGCCAGTGCGCCACCGAGCTGCCTCCGAGACTGCGCCTGTCCTCGGCGGCCGCACTGCCTCCCCCGGAGTGGTGCGGAAAGAAAGGATTATGGTCGTATGTGAACATCTACTTTTAGAGTTGGAATTGATTGTATCTATGAATAAGTATGT
Source organism: Galeopterus variegatus (assembly GCF_000696425.1). Lineage (NCBI taxonomy): Eukaryota > Metazoa > Chordata > Mammalia > Dermoptera > Cynocephalidae > Galeopterus > Galeopterus variegatus. The sequence goes on from NW_007726241.1 coordinate 605,540, forward strand.
ATCTAATGAAATGAAATATTATTTACAAGAAAGCATTCCAAGGATGATAGCAAATAAGAGTATAACGCACTCGACCTCAGTAGTCATTAGGGAAATGCACCTCAAGACCACCTTGAATCTGTTAGAACGAGTGAAAGCTTTTAAAAACTTGACTACGGTAAATGTTGAAAAGGATACAGGGGAACTGGAAAAATCATACATCACTGATGGAAATGAAAAATGGTACATCCAGCCTTTTTGAGAAAGCAGTTGAGCTTATCACATTTGTCTATCTTAAAGCAGTTTGCTTCTTATAAAGTTATAGAGTTAGAATTACTAAGTGATTAGCAAGGTCACTGAATGGCCAAGGTCACTGAAAGACCAAAACGTAAAAATAAATAGCATCAGATGGTTAAAAATGGAATTCTCCAGAACGACACCACTTATAATAGTAACAAAATTATAAAGCAGAAATAATTTGCATATTTTCTCACTTTTTATAGCTGTGGCTGTACATGGATACTGCCTAACGTTGTCTATCAAGAAATAAACATGTAACTATATTTTTCACATGACACAAAGATAAACACCAGAATTAAAATATATATATGATTAAGAAAATCAATAGGTAAGTGACAGAGGAGTAGTGCAAGTCAAAAAAAATCATATTCTTTACGACAGTGGTTCTCAATGGTATGATCCCGACAGAAGTATCAGCATCACCTGGGAACTTGCTGCAAATGCAAAATCTCAGTCCCCAACCCAGACCAAGGAAACCTGGAGATGTGGCTCAGTAGTTTGTGTTTTAAGAAACTCTCAAGGTGTTTCTTATGCATGCTAACATTTGGAAACAATTTCTTCTAATGAGGACACAATAAATACTGTTCAAATTTAACAATTAGTGTGAACAAAGGGTCTTAACTGTGCTAATTCTGCCTCTGTAGNGGGTTGCGATCCGTTGCCGGACATGGAAAAAAGACAAAAGACAAAAAAAAAAAATGGTACATCCAGCCTTTTTGAGAAAGCAGTTTAGCTTATCACATTTGTCTATTTTAAAGCAGTTTGCTTCTTATAAAATTAAATATTTAATTAACTTACAAGTTAAATATGACTCAGCAATCCCACTCCTATGTATTCACCCAAGATAATGAAAACATGTATCCACACAAATTGTAGCAATTTTATTCATAATCACCAAAACCGGTAAATGATACAAATATCCATCACCTGGTAAATGGATAACAAACTGTTGCACATTCCTGCTACGGAATGCCCCTGCACCGTGCGCAGAAACAAGCTACTGATGCTTACAACGTGGGCAAACATCACGCGCATATGCTGAGTGGAAAAGCCACTCAAGAGGCTACTTCCTGTATGATTCCACCCACGTGACAGTCTCCAAAAGCAAAACTCCAGGGAAGGAAAACAGACCAGCGGCTGCCAGAGGCTGGGAGTCAAGAGAAAGGCACAATGAACGCTCAGGGTGACAAGAGCTCTGTGACTTGATTATGGAAGTGCTTACGTGACTGTCCGCCTTCTCCAAAATTCATAGAACTGTGCAGCTTAAAGGGTAATATTTATCATGTGTTAATTATACCTCAACAATTCTGACATGAAAAGAAATAAGAAAGAAAAGAAGGGACGGAGGGACACCGAGAGGATTAGTGCAGCCCCGTGGTTAAGGGCCCGGGCCAGGGGAGACGTCCTGAGTTCATACAGAGCGTGACCACTGTGGGGCCTGAGGGCAGCTGTTAAGCCTCTCTGTGCCTCAACTTCCTCATCTGTAAAATCGGATAACACTTCTTACTTCAGAGAGTTGTTATGAGGATTAAATCAATGTTTTTAAAGCACTTTGGACAGTATCTGCATACAGTGGGTTCTCAAAAAACATTTGTGTCATGAGTGATCATATCATAGACCACAGCACAACACACTCGACGGGAGCATTGTGTCAGCTGTGAAGGAGGACGTGTGAGGGCTGCTGAGTCATCTGCCGCAGAGGGGGTGCTTACTAGCTCAAGCCAGTAATGGGCGTCCCAGTCACCCCCGTTTCAGCCTCGTGATTCTGCATACACAACTAAGTCCCTAGTGGATTTTCATGGCTCCAAACCAACCCCTAAACGAGGATCTCTGCTAGTCTAGATCAATCTTGTCTAGTCTGAATACAAAGCTGAAGTCCAGATTTCCATAAATTCGTAGTGTGAGTAGCTTAAACCCCAACTCTGAGAAGTGATTACAGCCGCAGTGAGGGCAGGGCCCTGAGCGAGGCGGGACATGGGACTGCCAGCATAGGGCGCTACGGGTTGCCGGGTCTCACGCAATCACCCCTCCAGAAGCCACACAAACTGTGCTGCCCCAGGGGCGGAAAGGGGAAGAAGTCACTCACTGGCTCCTATGTCCCACTGTCAAGTGTTTGCCCCCTGGGGCGTTGATTCCCCCATGCTTTGTGATTGTGCACGCATGGACATCGAGCACGGTCTGCAATGTTCTGTGCTTCGGGCCAAGGCAAGAGGTCTGCACAACAGACAGGAGGTGGAGCATGCCAGGTAATACCTGGGAAAAGTCACTGAGAGCTCACTCTGCAGGTGGTTGCCACAGAAATACTGAGAAAACACGTCAAGCCAAGAGGCCATGAATTGTGCACAAAAGGTATCTGAGTCTCCACAACCCGGTACATCCACTTGCTGGTGTATCATGGAAAAGAAAAGTCTCACACATGTCCACAAAGAGACAGGTACTAGAATTTTATTGTTGAACCATTTAAGTAAAGCAACGAAGGAGAAAGAGCAGGAGGAGGAGACAACCTGAACTACCTAAATGTCCCTCAATATGGGAATGGATTAATAATCTGTGGTATAATCAGCAAACAAAATATTGCATAACAATAAAAATGAGTGAATTAGAACTGCAAGTATGAACACGCAAAATCTTACAAACAAGTGAATTAGAACTGCAAGTATGAACACGCAAAATCTTACAAACAAGTATAGAGTTAGAATTACTAAGTGATTAGCAAGGTCACTGAATGGCCAAGGTCACTGAAAGACCAAAACGTAAAAATAAATAGCATCAGATGGTTAAAAATGGAATTCTCCAGAACGACACCACTTATAATAGTAACTAAATTATAAAGCAGAAATAATTTGCATATTTTCTCACTTTTTATAGCTGTGGCTGTACATGGATACTGCCTAACGTTGTCTATCAAAGAAATAAACGTGTAACTATATTTTTCACATGACACAAAGATAAACACCAGAATTAAAAAATATATATATATGATTAAGAAAATCAATAGATAAGTGACAGAGGAGTAGTGCAAGTCAAAAAAAATCATATTCTTTACGACAGTGGTTCTCAATGGTATGATCCCGACAGAAGTATCAGCATCACCTGGGAACTTGCTGCAAATGCAAAATCTCAGTCCCCAACCCAGACCAAGGAGACCTGGAGATGTGGCTCAGTAGTTTGTGTTTTAAGAAACTCTCAAGGTGTTTCTCATGCATGCTAACATTTGGAAACAATTTCTTCTAATGAGGACACAATAAATACCGTTCAAATTTAACAATTAGTGTGAACAAAGGGTCTTAACTGTGCTAATTCTGCCTCTGTAGTGTGAGAATTGTAACATTAATACTTCTGGGAACTTCTTTTTAATTCATATGGAATGTTCTCCAATTTGCCAAAACCTCTACAGTCCACTAAATTTGCTCCATTGATTTTAGTTAAAAAAAAAAAAGACATATTGTATAAATAATAAAAAAATAAATTTAACAAGCGTAAAAAGAGGTGTAAATACATTGCATTAATTTCCGGCAACCACCAGAAGCCCCTAAACCACAAATCATTGGTGGTGACCGCCGCTGTACATGATGCTGAGGTTTTGCAGAAGGTGGGGTGTGAGCAAAGAGACTTCTTAAAGTTTTACATCATTCTAAACTGTTTGAATTTTTATAGCATGTTAATTTGTGGGGTTCTTTTGTTTTTGTTTCAGGAAAGGCACATACTTTTTAAAAATGAGTAGGGGAAAGTTCTGTCTCTTTCCTCTCTTTAGGGAAGGCTCTAACTCTCATGGAAGTTCCATTATCAAGATCACAATCAGTCAGAGAAATCTCAACAGTTTACAAAGATATTACATACTTATGTAACAGTTTACATAAATATTACATATTTGAAAAGAAAAGTGAGGTGGTGACTATATTGCCCAAAATACTAAATTAAGACTTTGCTTCATGCTTCAATCCCTATTTTTCCAACATTTTACTAAGAATTACTGCTCAACAGAAGGAAACATTAAATACATTTTCTTATGCTGGATTCTCAACATATAGAGAGTGAAACATCAATTGTACAAATGGTAAATACTAACATGGCTTAAGTGTGCAGGATGAATCAGAAGGAAAAATGATTGAGTAGTTCTAGAAATGAGAGGTTTGTCTTCTCCACAGAGGAGAAAGCAGATCCTTGTTTCAACCTAGATCCATGCAAGTCCTTGTTTCAAGATTCGTCACTCCCCAGCTGTGGCGCTCTCTTTCCCACCTGCAAGCACGTGCCACTCCTGCAGTATCTATCTCCTTCTGGGTCTCCCTTGCTCTGACTGACAAAACATGTCAAAAGTGAATTTTTAAGTCAGCCCTTAAGCTGGCAACCTCTACCTCCTTCTTCTTGGAACACTCGTTTTCGGAAATCAGGCACCAAATTTGCAGAAAGCCTAAATAGCTATATGGTAAGACCCATATGGAAGAGAACAAAGGTCCTTGGTCACCAGCCCTAGCTGAGCTCCCACCGACAGCCCCCCCAGTTCCCTTGACTCACTCATCCCAGTAAAGCCCTCGGGTCACTGCAGAACCAGTTGACACCACATGGAGCGGAACTGCCCAGCTGAGTCCATCCAGCTTACAGAACTGTGCATAGCAAATGGCTGTCATGTTAAGCCACTACATTTTTTTTTTTTTTTTTTTTTTTTTTTTTTTTTTTTTTTTTTCT